>NW_019943825.1:60941-102445 GCF_002910315.2 Salvelinus sp. IW2-2015
GCTCTGGATAAGAGCGTCTGCTAAATGACTTAAATGTAATGTAAATGTACTACATGACCTTTGACACCTCAGGCCAGTCAGCAGCAGGGCTGTTCAGCCACAGTTACTGTAATCACTAATAAGATGTGTATGGAAAAAAACACAACTACAACCCTCATTATAGTTCACCCATGGGAACAAACATGGCAGACCAGCCAGACCTACAGATGTAGGATCTTCATTTGATCACCCTGTTGCAGGAGAACTTTCCTGAAATGCAGGAAATGTTAAACGTGTAGTGTATTTGAGGTTTAAAAAGGCTTCTGAAGATTGTAATTTCCACTTTGACTTTTCAGACGTGATTCCCATGAATTATAATCCACATAATAATTCCCATTTCCTGTTGCAGCAGGATTATTTTCCTGCTGTAGCAAACTGGCTCAAACAAGATCCTACATCTGTATGTCAAAGACAGGATTTGAATGACCGGTTGCCTACTGGAGGAAGACTAGTGAACTGGTGAAGGCTGTTAGAATTAGTGAGGCCTACGTTTAACATATTTGTTACTGCTATAATATAAATATAAACAAGCTATAAAGTGATTTATTCATCAGTGTCACCATTAAAACATGTCAATAATCAATGGCATTTACTTTTACTTTCTATTTCAATTTTTTTTGCTCATTTCACTCTGGTGCCTGATGACGTTGTACTTCTTTCATCTCCTATTGGATTATAATTCCTCCACTGGTGTGTTTTCATGTCACCTACAACCTCATACCCAGCAGTCACTCCTTCTTCCATTATGTTTTATTTTTGATGTTTTTATTGGCAAAAAAAACGTTTTACTTCTAATGCCATTCATATATGGCTTAACATGTTTTGTGTATAAAGTCAACAGATTAAATCAACTGCATTTTCAATAGATTGTACTTCCTGAGTCGGAATGTCGCAGAATGCAGATAAAAAGGTAACAAGATGGATTCCATGACCCGATACATTTATCTGATAAACAAGCTATGGCCTCTGCTCTGCCTGTCTTACTTCCTGGTGTATGTGCCAAATCAAATGGCAGTTCTCTGTTGATAATAAAGGCGACTATGACAGAGGGAGTTGGTAAAAGTTGCCTTAACCACTGATACAGGGTCGGATGTGTTTTACCCATCAAATGGTTTATATATTAGGACGGGGTTAGAGTAATCTGATCTAAGATCTGTGGTGAGAGGCAACTTCTTCTTTCAGCATGGCAGGCAGAGACATCAGGTGATTTCTCTGAAACAGTGTTGAGTAGAGTTACAGTCTACCTGTAGATGGCACTGTGGCATTGTTCATCCTTCACTGTAGYCTTTGTGACTGATGGTTTGTCCCTTTCATGATTCTTATCAGGGACTTTCCATTCACAGATGTATTAGTTAACTGAACTTGATGTGGCTATCCCCTCCACACACGTACCAGAACACACTGTGGGAGTGTTAAAGAATTCCAGAACATGGTTCCATCTGGGAGAGAATTGGAGTAATTATTGGTGAACAAAAACATTTGACCTGGTTAGCGATGTAGTTACTTTACATCGATGGTAAAAGAGTTTTCATCTATTATCTACTGCCACTGTATTTCATTTTGCATAAGTGTTTACATAGAGTGAGACAAAAACCCTGGTTGAATGGCAAGATTGTAATGTTCATGACAATAACAAACAGAACCTTTATCAATGTAATGCATCCCACTCAGCGGTATGGAGATGAAAAACCATGTTTACTAGAACTAGTTGATGGGTCAGTGTTTCAGCCATCTCATGATGGAGGATAGATAGACACAAGATGGCTGCATGCTGACCCTCTTACAGGAAAGAGCGTGATACTTAMCTCAACACTGTTGGACTCCACCCCTCTCATGTGTGTGTGTGTGTGCACAGTACTTTGCATTGCATTTCCATGCTATATTTGTTTATTGCCCTGTTTTCAATGTGATGCTATAAGATAATTGAATATTAAATGGAGGTAGATCCAACACGATGCACCTACTTCTATGGGTTACATCCAGTATGCCAAATAAAGCTCCATAGACCTTAGCCTGGGATACATGTAGCTCTATTGTGTCATCCTCCCAAACCACAGTAAGCCCTCTGAGAATAGGCCAATAACTAAACCTACAGCAGCAGTTTGCTGCAAGACCTTCCTGTATTTAGGTCTGCCACAACATGCTTGCAGTATCTAGACTGGCTTGTCTTAAAAGGATTTATTGTCAATACATCTGATATACTGTTTGCCAAAGAAGGACCTGTCAAATTTCAGAGGTGGGGAACTACATCATCTACATAAACCTGTCAAAGATTAAGCTGTCTTCCAATTTATAAGTCTAGTCATAAATAATACAGGGTCATTCTAAACAGGGTTAGGACGTCCATTTAGGTGGCCTCTTACTGTACGTTTCTGCATTGACTCCATTGACTGTCATCCAACATTGTTGTCTGTTTCAGAATACCGTTTTCAATTAGTTAACTTCTCTGACACTCAGGATTGAGTATTGCTTCTCAATCTCATGTGTGTATGTTTGTCTATGTCCTCATTTGCCCCTACAACAAATAGATGGCATGTTTTCATGACACATTGATACTGAAACCAGTGTTAGGAGTGTTGCTGTTTGGGATGCTGCCTGTTCACATACAATATCTCAGTGTAACAGAGAGATACAGCAGTAACAGAACAGAGATGAAGAAGAGCCTCCAACTGGCAAGTGTCTTGACTCACATTTTCAACCTCTCCCTGACCGGGTCTGTAATACCTACATGTTTCAAGCAGACCACCATAGTCCCTGTGCCCAAGAATGCGAAGGTAACCTGCCTAAATGACTACCGCCCCGTAGCATTCATGTCGGTAGCCATGAAGTGCTTTAAAATGCTGGTCATGGCTCACATTAACACCATCATCCCGGAAACCCTCCTCCAATTCGCATAGTGCCCCAACAGATCCACAGATGATGCAATCTCAATCGCACTCCACACTGCCCTTTCCCACCTGGACAAAAGGAACACCTATGTAAGAATGCTGTTCATTGATTACAGCTCAGCACTAATCTAAGGACCCTGGGACTGATCACCTCCCTCTGCAACTGGATCCTGGACTTCCTGAAGGGCCACCCCCAGGTGGTAAGGTAGGCAACAACACATCTGCCACACTGATCCTCAACACCGGGGCCTGCCAGGGGTGTGTGCTTAGTCCCCTCCTGTACTCCCTGTTCACCCATGACTGCGTGGCCAAGCACGACTCCAACACCATTAATAAGTTTGCTGACGACACAACAGTGCTAGGCTTATCATCGACAACGATGAGACGGCCTAAAGGGAGGAGGTCAGAGATCTGGCAGTGTGGTGCCAGGACAACAACCTCTCCCTCAATGTGAGCAAGACAAAGGAGATGATCGTGGACTACAGGAAAGGAGAGCCGAACAGGCCCCCATTAACATCGACGGGGCTGTAGTGGAGCGGGTCGAGAGTTTCAAGTTCCTTGGTGTCCACATCGCCAACAAACTATCATGGTCCTAACACACCAAGACAGTCGTGAAGAGGGCACGATAAAACCTTTTCCCCCTCAGGAGATTGAAAAGATTTGGCATGGGTCCCCAGATCCTCAAAAAGTTCTACAGCTGCACCATCGAGAACATCCAGTCCACCTGGCCGTGCTGCTGCTCCAGTTTCAACTGTTCTGCCTGCGGCTGTTCTGACCCTGACCTGTTCACCGGATGTGCTACCTGTCACAGACCTGCTGTTTTCAACTCTCTAGAGACAGCAGGAGCGGTAGAGATACTCTTAATGATCGGCTATGAAAAGCCAACTAACATTTACTCCTGAGGTGCTGACTTGTTGCACCCTTAACAACTACTGTGCTTATTATTATTTGACCATGCTGGTCATTTATGAACATTTGAACATCTTGGTCATGTTCTGTTATAATCTCCAACTGGTACAGCCAGAAGAGGACTAGCCACCCCTCATAGCCTGGTTCCTCTCTAGGTTTCTTCCTAGGTTTTGGCCTTTCTAGGGAGTTTTTCCTAGCCACCGTGCTTCTACACCTGCATTGCTTGCTGTTTGGGGTTTTAGGCTGGGTTTCTGTACAGTACTTTGAGATATCAGCTGATGTAAGAAGGGCTATATAAATAAATGTGATTTGATCCTGACCGGTTGCATCATCGCCTGATATGGCAACTGCTCTGCATCCGACCAGAGGGTAGTGCGTACGGCCCAATACATCACTGGGGCCAAGCTTCCGCCCATCCAGGACCTATATACTAGGCGATGTCAGAGGAAGGCCCAAAAAATTGTCAAAGACTCCAGTCACCCAAGTCATAGACTGTTCTTTATGCTACCGCACGGCAAGCGATACCGGAGTGCCAAGTCTAGGTCCAAAAGGCTCCTTAACAGCTTCTACCACCAAGCTATAAGACTGCTGAACAATTAATTAAATTCCTCCCCAATTTTCGTGGTATCCAATTGCTAGTAGTTACTATCTTGTCTCATCGCTACAACTCCCGTACGGGCTCCGGAGAGACGAAGGTCGAAAGCCATGCGTCCTCCGAAACACAACCCAACCAAGCCGCACTGCTTCTTAACACAGCRCGCCTCCAACCCGGAAGCCAGCCGCACCAATGTGTCAGAGGAAACACCGTGCACCTGGCTCCCTTGGTTAGCGCGCACTGCGCTGGTGCGCGATGAGACAAGGATATCCCTACCGGCCAAACCCTCCCTAACCTGGACAACGCTAGGCCAATTGTGCATCGCCCCACGGACCTCCCGGTTGCGGCCGGCTGCGACAGAGCCTGGGCGCGAACCCAGAGTCTCTGGTGGCGCAGCTAGCGCTGCGATGCAGTGCCCTAGACCACTGCGCCACCCGGGAGGCCTATTGTCTTACTTTTTATTTATTTTTTACTTTAATTTGTTTAGTAAATATTTTCTTAACTCTATTTCTTGTAAGTAAGTATTTCAAGGTAAGGTCTACACCTGTTGTATTAGGCACGTGACAAATAACATATGATTTGATTTGGTGCTGATGACTGACTCTGACCATGAAAACTGATCTGCATCACTCTCTAGAGATTCCATTTCAAGGGGCATGTGAGTAATGTTAAAAGTTGACAGAAATCTTTGATGTCCTATATGTACTGGAATGTCAATGATTGCATGATTTCAGTAAAATGTAATTGAAAGTATACTGTGTAATCCAGGGGTGCGACTTTGGTTTTAGAAGTGGGAGGGATTTTCTTTATTTGAGTCGAATAAACACTCCAAACAGCCTACCCGACCTCTCGGAGGCATCCGCATGGTCCTAAAGCACACCGTGGCCTGTTTTGTATCACATTCCAATTATAAAACTGGGGGGGACAAAAATGCACTTTCAGAATCCACAGTGAAAGCTGTGCCCCTGGAGTAATCAAAAAAGTTTGCTATAAGATATTATTTTTTCATATATAGTAAATAAGAAAAAATTAAAGGTGTACGGTTTTCATTCACTGACCTTTAGTTTCTCACTACATTTGAACCCGAACGAGCTCTCTGACGACACATTATCGAAGACACGTTATCTTGAGTTGCAATAAGCCATCAAAGTTAATAGTGAAAATATCTAGGCCCCCAACCCCAGGCACAATGAGAACACTGTTTCGGTCCTAATCGTTGACTGACTACACACAACTTACTTTCAGTTTCGTAAGTCAACTGCTGCTTAGTTCCACCCAGATTCTAATGATGCTTGAGCTGGCTAAATTCTCATTGGCTCAAAAACGATATACTCGTTTTAACTTGGTGCTAAATATGTTTCATCATCAGCCTTACGCTCAGGAGAGTGAGGTTGGTTGTGAGGTTGTTAGAGAGAACCTTCATATAAACCGTCATGGGAGAGAACACATAGGCCAACTTCAGAATTGACAAACGTCAACATGAAGGGTTTTGTCTTGCTGGTGCTGGGAATAGGACTTCTTCACACAGCATCTGCTGGTCAGTAGAAAGTTATTTGAGATTTTACAAAAATAGTTATGTAGGTCATTTATTTAAGGCCTATGCTTAAATGGATACTACGGGATTTTGGCAATGAAGTTCTATATCCAGTGGTATAAAGTACTTAAGTAAAAATACTTTAAAGAACTACTTAAGTCGTTTTTTGTGGGTAGCTGTACTTTACTATTTATATTTACTTTTACTTCACTACATTCCTAAAGAAAATAATGTACTTTTTACTCCATACATTTTCCCTGACACCCAAAAGTACTATACATTTTGACAGGGACATGGTCTGATTCACACTTTGAAATGGTTTATACTATTGATATTTAAGTACATTTTAGCAATTCCATTTACTTTTAATACTTAAGTATATTTCAAACCAAATAATTTTAGACTTTTACTCAAATAGTATTTTACTGGGTGACTTTCACTTTTACTTGAGTCATTTTCTATTTAGGTATCTTTACTTTTACTCAAGCAGAACAATTTAGTACTTTTTCCACCACTGCTTATATCCTCGGAGCCAGATTAACTCGTGCATATCATTTTTATGTACGACTCTGCATGCAGTTTGAAGGAAGTTGCTGACTAGCGTCAGCGCGGCAACTGGAAGTCTATGGCAACAGATAGTCATTGCGCTAACGCTAGTTACCATTGGCTCTAGCTTCATTCGTACTGGATGCAGATACATAAAAATGGTATCCATGAGTTCACCTGACTCTGGGGAAGTATATAAAAGATAATTGCAAAAATCTCAAAGTAATTCTATGTGCCTATGTATTTACTTATTATTGTTACATTAAGCTAAATACTTTTAGACCTTGCAAGCTTTTTCTTCAAATCAATGACAGATTTCGATTTAAAAAAAAACTTTATTCTGATAATATAATTTCAGCAAACTTTTGCTAGTTAGACAATGAGGTTTATTATGACCGCAAAGTACACAGTGCTGAGGAAGTGGCAGCCCTGGCAGTGGGCACACACACTGGTTGAATCAACGTTGTTTCCACGTAATTTCAGTTAAATGATGTAATACGTGGAATAGACGTTGAATTGAAGTCTGTGCCCAGAGGGAGACAGTAGCATTTACATTGAAATAAACTGATATGAATCACAATGATGCACTGAGTTTTAGAAAGCTTGTTGAACAATGAATAGTCTACTACAGCCGAGGTTTATGTTCTTCATTCCTAGAAAACATGTTTATTAATGGATTTATACAATATGGACATCAGAAGAACAAAATTGTATCTTTAGGCGATTTGGAATACAGTATTCAAAATCACTGTTGGGTCTGCCACCAACATATTGTTTGTTTCACTACGGGCTTCTTTGTTGATAGTGTTGAATTTAGTTGTGCATAGCAATATGTTTTTGTATTCCTGTACTAGAATTCACTGGAATGTACAAACCTGAAGATTTGCTGTCCTTTAGTTACGTGGTTCTCGCTGTCCTGTCTAGTAGTACCTCGATATGACAATTGCCAAACCTAACTGATCAGATGATAGTGGGTTGGTATAGAGAGAAACTGTTCACCCGAATGAAATCACGTCGTAATAGACGTATGAGCGGTGCGATCATGGCTTGGAAATGTGTACTGTAATTCCACTCTTTTTAAGTTACAGTATGTTCAGTTTCAGTTCCAATCGTTTTGTGATGGTGAAGATGTAGGCTATTATGAAAGTACATACATTTGGCTTACAAGAAAAAAGGTTTGCCATGTTATTTGCAGTAACATCCTCAAGGTGGCAGTATA
Source organism: Salvelinus sp. IW2-2015 (assembly GCF_002910315.2). NCBI lineage: Eukaryota > Metazoa > Chordata > Actinopteri > Salmoniformes > Salmonidae > Salvelinus > Salvelinus sp. IW2-2015. Next base: position 68,672 of record NW_019943825.1, read on the forward strand.
ATACCAGAAACAAAGCTATTGTGAGGTCTCCTATAGAAGCATCCACTTGCCTATCAAATAAAATTGTATTTGTCACTTGCGCCGAATACAACAGGTGTAGACTTTACCATACCATGCTTACTTGTGAGCCCTTTCCCAACAATTCAGAGTTAGATAATATCATAAGTTAGATAAGAACATTGTAAATAATAACACAAGAGCAATAAAATACACAAGAATGAGGCTATATACAGGGAGTACCAGTACCATATTAATGTACAGGATCAGTACGAGGTAGTTGAGGTAGATATGTATATATAGGCAGGGTAAAGTGACTAGTCATCAGGATGGATAATAATAAGAGTAAGAAAAAAATACTGAGTAGCAGCAGCAGTGGACCTGTGCAGAAATAGTTGTATTTTGTAGTTTTATATGACAATACAAACTTTTCAAATACTCAAGGTAGTCAAATATAGTTTATATAGAGTTTAAACTAAAAGGCAACTATTTGCATTGATATTCAAATACAGGTCTCAGAAAACCAAATAATATTTGAAAGTATTTTGAATATATGCAAGTTATTTGAAAACAAAAATGATTTGATAGCTGCCAAATATTTGATGAAGAACCAAAACTTACAACAGTTAGTTGAATTAGTGTAAATATATAATCAATAGCACTTGGTTTGGAGGGCTCTCAGATATGAATCGTTATATAGCCTTTAGCCTAGAATTAAATAAGAGGAACATGGAATTAACTCAACATTAGAGAAAAGCACTTTTGCAGCTTCCAAATGACTAACCAATATATTTTCATAATGAGTGAGACGGTAATACAAGGTAATACAGTAACACTTGTCATGAAGTTCTTATACATGTGTAGTAACTTTGATAGCAACATTAAAACTGTTCTTGTGCAGGTGTATTACAACTTTTGGATCAACATTTTGTTAGCATGTTGTTACATAAGACTTTGGAAATTACTTTAGAATTGCATAATAATTGAGTTATTACATAAGTGGAATAAGGAACCGTCACTATTTCCCTTGTGTACAGTAGTTACAAAAACGTTCAGCATATTGCTATGCAATTAAAATGCAACTACCAAAGTTTTCTGTAACAACAGGCTAATAAAATGTTGATCCAAAAGTTTTATTACACCGGCACAAGACCAGTTTAATGTTCAGTGTTACTGAGAATGCTAACAGTAACAAAATATGGCTATTAGGCAAAGTGTTGAAAGGATACTAAATATCCCAAAACTGCCTTCTTGAATCAACTACAGTCAAGTTAGGTGAAAAATCATGTCAGTTTGTATTCTGAGTAAACTATCCCATTAAATATGGTACAGTGTGTGTTTGAAACAACAAAACTTGTGCACAGATGGACAAAGAGGTTCAAAGTTGTTTTAGCCAAGCATCCAATTTTCTGTTTGCAATTGGCTTTGAATTACTCTTCAGTTTTTTCAGGGATCATAAAATGTATTGCAGCTTTCAAGCTTTTCAGTGGCATGTTGAAAGAGTCATACAGTAGAGGGTTACAACTTATTTATACGTATCTGTACAAAATATATTTGGTTAATTGGTTTGACTTGATTATGTACATTTGGGGCAATGAACAATCAGAGAATGGATATTTACAAAATGTTCTGATGTAAATGTATTGTGTAGATCAAATATGACTGTCAGATAGATTGGAATAGTATAGGAGTTTGTGTGTGGTCTATTCATTTTCTTTCTATCTTCAACAGGCAGTTCCAGATACAGCCCTGTCATTAGTTGAAGAGATTCCCTAAAAACACGCCACTTTGAGAATTTACATAGCAGGTTAGGAGAATTAACGCAGAAGGTTAGGATAATTAGGTTATGGTTAGGGAAAATGCTCTCCTAACCTGTTACGAAAAGTCACTTGAATCGAAGTGGCGTGTTTTTAGGGAGTCCTATTAGTTGAAGGTATTCATTTTTTAAAGTAGTTTCTTTCTCAAATCTGTATTCAATTAGTTTAAACAAGTTGTCACTTTCTGAGATCTGTTTCAAATAGTTATAAAAACTAATAATTTTGGGGGGGTCTGTATTCAAATTGTTCCCCCGGAAAAATAGTTACTTCCCACAAAGCATAGTTAAAACTAGTTATCCCAGGTTTGGTGTGTGTGTGTGTGTAGCGTCAGTATGCTTGTATGTGTGTGTGTGTTATGTGTGTGTGCACGTATGTAGTGTATGTGGGTTTTTGTGAGTGTCAGTGTAAGTGAGTGTGTGTGTGTGTGTAGAGTCTTGTGAGTGTGTGCAATATAGGATCAATGCAGATAGTCTGGGAAACATGTTGAGATTACAGACTGGGACAAGGCGAAGTTGAAAATGTCTGTGAAAATCAATCAATCAATGAAATGTATTTATAAAGCCCTTTTTTACATAAGCAGATGTCACAATGTCCTTTTACAGAAACACAGCCTAAAACCCCAAACAGCAAGCAATGCTGATGTAGAAGCACAGTGGCTAAGAAAAACTCCCATGAAAGGCAGGGACCTAGGAAGAAACCTAGAGAGGAACCAGGCTCTGAGGGGTGGCCAGTCTTCTTTTGGCTGTGCCGGGTGGAGATTATAAGAGTACATGGCCATTAAGGCCAGATTGTTCTTCAAGACGTTCAAACGTTCATAAATGACCAGCAGGGTAAAATAATAATCACAGTGGTTGTAGATGGTGCAAAGGTCAGCACCTCAGGAGTAAATGTCAGTTGGCTTTTCATAGCTGAAGACACTGTCCAGCTGGCCTGCGCATGCTCTGAGAATGTACTTTTGTATTCCATCTGGCCCAGCGGCTTTGCGAGTGTTAACCTGTTTAAAAGTCTTACATCGGCCTATAGCTATCAAGGCACAAGGCGAGACCTAGATGCAGACACAGGAGGCAGATGGTTAGAGTCTTTGATATTTATTAACAATCCAAAAGGGGTAAGCAAGAGAATGGTCGTAGACAGGCAAAAGGTCAAAATCAGTTCAGAGTTCAGGAGGTACAGAGTGGCAGGCAGGCTCGAGGTCAGGGCAGGCAGAATGGTCAGGCAGGTGGGAATGGAGTCCAGAAAACAGGCAAGGGTCAAAACCAGGAGGACTAGCAAAAGATAAATAGAAAGCAGGAGCACGGGAAAACAGGCTGGTTGACTTGAAAACATACAAGACGAACTGGCACAGAGAGACAGGAAACACTGGGATAAATACACTTGGGAAAAGCAGAAAATAAGCGACACCTGGAGGGGGTGGAGACAAACACATGAAACAGATCAGGGCGTAACAACACTGGGGCGCTACTGACATTCAGAAAAGAAGCTAAACAGTCAATTCTGCCACCTTTGAGAAACAGAATTGACCATTTACCTTCCTCTCTGAATATGATGTCAGCATCACCCCAGAGGACTGTGAACAATGACAGGTTTTGCCCCTGGACTATACAGTATTATTCCTGAAAAAATCAAGAAAATGTAGATATGTGTTTTGGGGATTTTTCTCTCCTTATTTAAATATAATCCACTAATAAACTGTCAAAAAAGTATATTTTGATGCCATATTACCTTTAGCTGAGTGTGAACTGAATCAAATAGTATAAACCACTTGGTAGTTCCTATCAGGATGAATACAGTACAAGGTCAAAAGTAAAGTTGCTAAAAAGTAGTGTATTTTTATCTATCATTTTTATCTATCAGTTACGGTGATAGTGCTCTTGGGCTTCTTATTATCAATGAACTTACATTTTCATTATTTCAGACACTCTTATTCAGAGCTACTTACAGTAGTGAGTGCATACATTTTCGTATTGGTCCCCCATGGGATTCCAACCCACAACCATGGCATTGGAAGAGCCATGCTCTACCAACTAAACCAGACAGGACCGTAACCTTTCCACATGCTGTATATTTGGAAGGGATATCATGTTTTCACTTGTGTATATCACAGGTAATGAATCCACAGAAATATCTGCCTGGTAATATCACTTTGTTCCATTTCAGAAAACTATTCTTAATGGGTCTCCATCTACAGTACCAGTCAAATGTTTTGTCACACCTACTCATTCCAGGGTTTTCTTTATTTTTTATATTTTCTACATTGTAGAATAATAGTGAAGACATCAAAACTATGAAATAACACATTTGGAATCATGTAGTAACCCAAAAAGTGTGAAACAAATCAAAATATATTTTATATTTGGGATTCTTCAAAATAGCCACCCTTTGCCTTGATTACAGCTTTGCGCACTCTTGGCATTCTCTCAACCAACTTCATGAGGTCGTCACCTAGAATGCATTTCAATTAACAGGTGTGCCTTGTTAAAAGTTAATTTGTGGAATTTCTTGAGCTAATCAGTTGTGTTGTGACAAGGTAAGGGTGGTATACAGAAGATAACCCTATTTAATAAAAGACCAAGTTCATGTTATGGCAAGAACAGCTCAAATAAGCAAAGAGAAACGACAGTCCATCATTACTTTAAGAGATGAAGGTCAGTCTATCCGGAAAATGTCATGAACTTTGAGCATTTCTTCAAGTGCAGTCGCAAAAACCATCAAGCGCTATGATGAAACTGGCTATCATGAGGACAGCCACAGGAAAGGACGACCCATACTATATTAGTTCATTTTAGTATACTGTAACCGAATGGTATCCTTTCAGTGGAACGTACTAGCTCTTTGCCTATCTACCGGAAGTTGTAGCTGTTGCTATGCAACCTCATGCTAGCTAGTTAGCATAACAAATTACTAGGTAGCTAGCTGACATACCTGTACATACTGCTGTAATGATGTGCTTTGTGGTTTGTAAGGACAGCGTAGCTAACAAATTGTCACCCAAAATAAGGTAACGGTAACTTATGCAAGGTAACTTATTTGAAAAGTCATTACTTTATTACATTGCTCAATATTTTCTTAACATTTGTCATAATTAGTTAAAGCAATGAATTTGTATCCGCTCTCGTTGGACTTTCAATTTACGTCACAAATAGCACGGTTAGTGCGGTTAGTATGGGTATTCGAACACAGCTCCAGACTTACCTCTGCTCGAGAGGAATACCAGCCTCAGAAATTGAAGCCCAAATAAATACTTCAGAGTTCAAGTAACAGACACATGTGAACCTCAACTGTTCAGAGGAGACTGGGTGAATCAGGCCTTCATGGTTGAATTGCTGCAAAGAAACCACTACTAAAGGACACCAATAATAATAAGAGACTTGCTTGGACCAAGAAACACGGGCAATGGACACTAGACTGGTGGAAATCTGTCCTTTGGTCTGATGAGACCAAATTTGAGATTTTTGTTTCAACCGCTGTGTCTTTGTGAGACGCAGAGTAGTTGACCGGATGATCTCCGCATGTGTATTTCCCACCGTGAAGCATGGAGGAGGAGGTGTGATGGTGTGCGGGTGCTTTGCTGGTGACACTGTAATTTATTTAGAATTCAGGGCACACTTAACCAGCATGGCTACCACAGCATTCTGCAGCGATACGCCATCCCATCTGGTTTTCACTTAGTGGGACTATCATTTGTTTTTCAACAGGAAAATGACCCAACACACCTTGAGGCTGTGTAAGGGCTATTTGACCAAGAAGGAGAGTGATGGTGTACTGCATCAGATGACTTGGCCTCTAGTTTACATTACTTAGATTATCTGTTTTTCCCCTCTAGTGACTCACTCCCTGAAGTATTTCTACACTGCATCCTCTGGAGTTACCAACTTCCCAGAGTTTGTGGGTGTGGGGATGGTGGATGATGTTCAGATGGTTCACTATGACAGCAACAGCCAGAGAGTGGTGTGCAAACAGGACTGGATGAACAAGCAGCCAGACACGCAGTACTGGGAGAGGGAGAAAGTGAATTTATTGGGTTCCCAGCAGATTTTCAAAGTCAACATCAATACTCTAAAGCAGCGTTTTAACCAAAGTGGAGGTAAGTCCTTCATCTTAATTAACCTCATCTGATCAGTTGTGTTTGTGTAAACTGTCAATTCTTTATTCTAGGAGACAAGAATTAAATCAGGATTAGAGAATGTATCACTAAAGTTGCAGATCCACCCACACAGCTACTCAGCCAGGCAGGTACACAACTGACTGATTAGGCGCTGCCAAACGTCACATCGATAGCKAAAATGACGGGCTATCTAGATTCAAACCTGCCTGTCAGGATATTGATGTTTATGAATGTTTTTTTCCAGACCCAAACAGAGATGTAKTGGAGGGTAAATGCACTTAAATGCCGTTTACTCACCATCTTATTTGTGAAATAGCGTTTACTCACCTTTGTATTTTGTTAATTATCACCTACCCTCTTATTATTGCGTTCCCCGTGTTAATAAACTCCCAGAAAGCTTGATCTGTGTTCTAATCGCGCCTACCTCTGCGAATGAGTGGAATCATGAATGATTCAAGAATGCTCATTATGTTCGCCTGCTACCCCGGATTTGCCGTGTTAGCAGCCCTTTCAATCATCACTCTGTCCAATGAGAAACTCCGCCCACGACAGTCTGAGAGGTGAAACGAATTACCTCAGSCCAGACCTACAGAGGCAAGTAGCAGAGAGATGCCACTGACAGTGGGAATTCTTTTAACTTCCCTCGACTCCTGCTGTGTCAACAGACATCCCCCAAACAAAACCCTTGTGAATCTCGGAAAATGAGTGTACAACGGTTAAATAGTCACTGATATTTCAGTCAGCTAGCTACAGTAGGCCAGCTCAAGGGCTCTGGTTATTAGTGTCACACCCTGACCTAAGAGAGCCTTTTTATGTCTGTATTTGGTTTGGTCAGGGTGTGATTTGGGTGGGCATTCTATGTTCTGTTTTCTATGTTTTGGCCAGGTATGGTTCTCAATCAGGGACAGCTGTCTATCGTTGTCTCTGATTGGGAATCATACTTAGGCAGCCTTTTTCCCTTTTGTCATTGTGGGAAGTTGTCTTTGTTAGGGGCACTATAGCCCTTGTAAGCTTCACGGTCGTTCCTTTGGTTCTTGTTTTGTTGGCAACATTAATAATAAAATAAAATGTACGCTCACCACGCTGCACCTTGGTAATTTCCTAACGACGGCCGTGACAATTAGCCATGTAGCTATACTGAACAAAAATATAAACGCTACATGTAAAGTGTTGGTCCCATGTTTCATGAGCTGAAATAAAAAGTTCCATAAATGTTCCATATGCACAAAAAGCTTATTTCTCTCAAATTTTGTGCACAAATTTGTTTACATCCCTGTTAGTGAGCATTTCACCTTTGCCAAGATAATCCATCTACCTGTCAGGTGTGGCATATCAAGAAGCTGATGAAACAGCATGATCATTACACAGGTGCACCTTGTGCTGGGGACAGTAAAACGGCAATCTAAAATGTGCAGTTTTGTCACACAACACAATGCCACAGATGTCTCAAATTTTGAGGGAGCGTGCAATTGGCATGCTGACTGCAGGAATGTTCACCAGAGCTGTTGCATGAGAAATGAATGTTAATTTCTCTACCATAAACCACTTCCAACATCGTTGGTGGCGGTGGGGTTATGGTATGGGCAGGTATAAGCTACGGGAAACAAACACAATTTGAATGCACAAAAATACCGTGACTAGATCCTGAGGCCCATTGTATGTATCTGTGACCAACAGATGCATATCTGTATTCCCAGTCATGTGAAATCCATAGATTAGGGCCAAATGCATTTAATTGACTGATTTCATCATATGAGGTGTAAGTCAGTAAAATCAATGAAATTGTTGCATGTTGCATTTATATTTTTGTTCAGTATACGGTGCATTCGGAAAGTGTTCAGACCCCTTGACGTTTTCCAAAATTTGTTACATTACAGCCTTATTCTAAAATGGATTAAATAAATAAAAATCCTCAGCAATCTACACACAATACCTCATAATGACAAAGAAATCAGGTTTTACAATTTTTTTACCAAATGTATTAGAAACAGAAGTCGGAAGTTTACATACACCTTAGCCAAATACATTTACTCAGTTTTTACATTCCTGACATTTTAATCAGAGTAAAAATTCCCTGTTTTAGGTCAGTTAGGCTCATCACTTCATTTTCAGAATGTGAAATGTCAGAATAATAGTAGAGAGGAGGATTTATTTCAGCTTTTATTTCTTTCATCACATTCCCAGTGGGTCAGAAGTTTACATGCACTCAATTAGAATTTGGTAGCATTGCCTTTAAATTGTTTAACTTGGGTCAAATGTTTTGGATAGCCTTCCACAATATGTTGGGTGAATTTTGGCCCATTCCTCCTGACAGAGCTGGTGTAACTGAGTCAGGTTTGTAGACCTCCTTGCTCGCACACACTTTTTCAGTTCTGCCCACACATTTTCTATAGTATTGAGGTCCGGGCTTTGTGATGGCAAATCCAATACCTTGGCTTTGTTGTCCTTCAGCCTTTTTGCCACAACTTTGGAAGTATGCTTGGGGTCATTGTCCATTTTGAAGACCCATTTGCGACCATTCTTTAACTTCCTGACTGACGACTTGAAATGCTGCTTCAAAATATCCACAATTTTCCTACCTCATGATGCCATCTATTTTGTGAAGTACACCAGTCCCTCTTGCAGCAAAGCACCCCCACAACATGATGCTGCCACCGCCATGCTTCACGGTTGGGATGGTGTTCTTCGGCTTGCAAGCGTCCCCCCTTTTCCTCCAAACATAACGATGGTTATTATGTGCAAACAGTTATATTTTTGTTTCATCAGACCAGAGGACATTTCTCCAAAAAGTATTATCTTTGTCCCCATGTGCAGTTGCAAACCATAGTCTGGCTTTTTTATGGCGGTTTTGGAGCAGTGGCTTCTTCCTTGCTGAGCGGCCTTTCAGGTTATGTCGATATAGGACTAGTTTTACTGTGGATATAGATACTTTTGTACCCGTTTCCTCCAGCATCTTCACAAGGTCCTTTGCTGTTCTGGGATTGATTTGCACTTTTGCACCAAAGGACGTTCATCTCTAGGAGACAGAACACATCTCCTTCCTGAGCGGTATGATGGCTGCGTGGTCCCATGGTGTTTATACTTGCGTACTATTGTTTGTATAGATGAATGTGGTACCGTCATGTGTTTGGAAATTGCTCCCAAGGATGAACCAGACTTGTGGACATCTACAAAAAAATAATTGAGGTCTTGGCTGATTTCCCCATGATGTCAAGCAAAGAGGCACTGAGTTTAAAGGTAGGCTTTGAATTAGATCCACAGGTACACCTCCAGTTGACTCAAATTATGCCAATTAGCCTATCAGATTCTTCTAAAGCCATGACATTTTCTGGAATTTTCTGGAAGCTGTTTAAAGGCAGTCAACTTGTGTATGTAAACTTCTGACCCATTGGAATTGTGATACAGTGAAATAATTGTTTACAGACATTGTTGGAAAAATTACTTGTGTCATGCACAAAGTAGATTTCCTAACAGACTTGCCAAAACTATAGTTTGTTAACAAGAAATTTGTGGAGTGGTTGAAAAATGAGTTAATGACTCCAATCTAAGTGTATGTAAACTTCCGACTTCAACTGTAAGTATTTAGACCCTTTGCTATGAGACTTGAAATTGAGCTCAAGTGCTATCTGTTTCCATGTATCATCTTTGAGATGCATCTACAACTTGATTGGAGTCCACCTGTGGTAAATTCAATTGATTGGACATGATTTGGAAAGGCACGCAACTGTCTAAGGTCCCACAGTTGACAGTACATGTCAGAGCAAAATCCAAGCCATGAGGTCAAAGGAATTGTCCGTAGAGCTCTGAGACAGGATTGTGTCGAGGCACAGATCTGGGGAAGGGTTCCAAAAAAATTCTGCAGCATTGAAGGACCCCAAGAAGTGGCCATCATTCTTAAATGGAAGAAGTTTGGAACCAACAAGACTTCCGAGCTGGCCGCCAGGCCAAACTGAGCAATCGGGTGAGAAGGGCCTTGGTCAGGGAGGTGACCATGAACCCGATGGTCACTGACAGAGCTCTGGAGTTCCTCTGTGGAGATGGGAGAACCTTTCAGAAGGACAACCATCTCTGCTGCACTCCACCATTATGGTAGTGGCCAGATGGAAGCCACTCCTCAGTAAAAGGCACATGACAGCCCGCTTGGAGTTTGCCAAAAGGCACCTAAAGACTCTCAGACCATGAGAAACAAGATTCTCTGGTCTGATGAAACCAAGATTGAACTCTTTGGCCTGAATGCCAAGCGTCACGTCTGGAGGAAACCTGGCACCATCCCTACGGTGAAGCATGGTGATGGCAGCATCATGCTGTAGGGATGTTTTTCAGCGGCAGGGACTGGGAGACTAGTCAGGATCAAGGGAAAGATGAACGGAGCAAAGTACAGAGAGATCCTTGAAGTCCGGAGTGCTCTGGAGCAGGTTCTCAGACTGGGGCAAAGGTCCACCTTCCAACAGGACAACAACCTTAATCGTCTAATTGATACAGAATACAACATTTTAGAGTGAACTAAGGGCCTTTTACACTGTCAGAATTCACTTTCATGTAATGTGTTGGGACAGCTTGTGGTACCTAAAAGTTAGTGAAATACAGTATAAAGACAATTTATGTATAATGACAATGTTACTGAGTTACAGTTCATATAAGGAAATCATTCAACATCAGTACTGACTTACCACGTATGTATGTAGTAAATAAGTAGTGAAACACGCATTATTGAGCTGGACTTAAGGTAATGATGAATAGTGTTAAGTTCTAAATTATCAGAGTAAGAACTCTATCATTTGAAAGCTTAAACCAAGTTCTTCCCAGAGGGTCAATACAGCTGCAATAGACAAAGACATGTTTACTTTGGTAGTGGTATACTGTATGTACCCACTTTGGGTTGAGTCTCCTCATTCTCGCTAAACATTGCATCTTTATTCCTAGGCAGGATACTAAGTGATACGGGCAATACACTTTTCTTTCTCCCTTTACTTATGGCTGCAGGGGCAGTATTGAGTAGCTTGGATGAAAGGTGCACAGAGGTGTCGAGTAAATGGCCTGCTCCTATGTCATAGTTGCTAATATATGCATATTATTATTGGATAGAAAACACTGAAGTTTCTAAAACTGTTTGAATTATGTCAGTGTAACAGAACTCATATGGCAGGTAAAAACCTGAGAAGTTCCACTTCCTTTTTGGATTTTTTCTAGGGGTGCCAGATTTTCAACCAAGCGCTCATTGAAATTACAGCGAGATATGAGTTTTTACTTCCTACGGCTTCCACTAGATGTCAACAGTCAATAGAACTTTGTCTGTTGACTCTAATGTGAAGGGGGGCCGAAGGAGACAGGAATTAGTCACCACTGCCACGAGGTGATCACGCATTGAGGTGCATTCAGGTGAGAGGGATCTCCGTTCCATCGGTCAACTGAAGTCAATAATTCTCCGGTTGGAACGTTATTCAAGATGTTAACATTCTAAAGATTGATTCAGTACATCGTTTGACATGTTTCTACTGACTAACAGAACTTTTGGACATTGTCACGTTATAGTGGACGCGCTTTGAGACTTTGGTTAGGGCGTTTGGTAAACAATTCCAAAGTAGCTAATTGGACATAAACGGACATTATCGAACAAATCGAGCATTTATTGTGGACCTGGGATTCTTAGGACTGCATTCTGATGAAGTTCAAAGGTAAGGAAACATTTCATGTATTTTCTGGTTTCTGTTGACTCCAAAATGGCAGCTAATTTGGCTATTGTTCTGAGCTCCGTCTCGGATTATTGCATGGTTTATTTTCCGTAAAGTTTTTGAAATCTGACACAGCGGATGCATTAAGGAGAGGTATATCTATAATTCCATGTGTATATCTTGTATTATCTACATTTGATGAGTATCTGTTGAAACGATGTGGCTATGCAAAATCACTTTATGTTTTTGCAACTAGTGAATCTAATGCGCCAATGTAAACTCAAGTTCTTTGATATAAATTTTAACTTAATCAAACATGCATGTATTGTGCAACATGAAGTCCTATGAGTGTCATCTGATGAAGATCAAAGGTTGGTGATTAATTCTCCATTTCTGTTTTTTGTGAAAGCCATCTTTCGCTGGAAAAATGGCTGTGCTTATTGTGGTTGTGGTGACATAACAATTGTTTGTTGTGCTTTCCCTGAAAAGCATATTTGAAATCAGACACTGGTGGGATTAACAACAAGATTACCTTTAAAATGATAAGACACATCTATGTTGAGGAATTTTAATTATGAGATTTCTGCTTTTTGAATTTGGCGCCCTACACTTTCACTCGCTGTTGTCATATCATCCCGGTAGCGGGATGGCAGCCATAAAAGGTTAACCTGACCTCAACCCCAATCACTGTTACAAATCCCTTTGGCCCGACAGTCTAGGGGGGATGATAACGAGACCTGTAACAACTCATGCAAAGTATAGTGAAACCGTAACAGTGAGAAACGAAAAACCACAGACAACTAAATTACCGTCAAACACTCATGGTTTATTTGTAAACATACGGTAAGGGGGGGTTGTGATTGGGTAATGGAAACAGGTGGTGTGTCTTCCCATTGATGACTGATTGGTAACTGATTGCCACCTGTGAGGGGAGAAGGAGAGAAAATAAATACACAGGATGCACTCACAGGATACCTGTATCCGTAACACTCCCACCCTTAAAAGAGCAATCCTAGGGGGGATTGCGACCACAGTATTTACAAAACATACCAAAAATCATCATATTTACACACGAGACAAAGCATCTGCTAATACATTTTTCAGAACCCTTTTTGTGGCTGATTTCCAAATTATAATTTTGCACAATAAGCGCCCAACGCATAATGCGCTGGTTCTGGTTGTACATCCGGTGGAGAAACACTAAGAGGTTATGCTCAGTATATACCATCCCTGGTAGGGCACTGGAATGAATATATACTTCAAAGTATTGCAGAGCTAACAAAGCAAGAGCTTCTTGTTCAATAGTTGCATAGTTTGCCTGACATTGGTTAAACTTATGAGAAGTAACAAAAACGGGATGATCCACTCCACTCTTGTCCTGCTGCAGTAGAACAGCACCAGCACCTCTGGCACTAGCATCTACCTCAAGTTTAAAAGGTTGTTCAAAATCCAGAGCAGCAAGTACAGGGGTATTACATAAGAGTGCTTTAACAGATTCAAAAGCTACCCGACAATCATGGGACCACTCAAACGCTCTAGCCGGACTGAGCAAATCGGTTAATGGAGCAACTACCGCAGAGAAATTTTTACAGAAACTACGGTAGTAGCCAACCATCCCTAAAAAGCGGCATAGTTCTCATCTGGTGGTAGGTGCGGGGAATGCAGTTATAGCCAAGACCTTGGCATCAACAGGGCGCACCTGTCCATGGCCAACCTCTTTGCCGAGATAGGTAACAGTAGCCTTCCCAAACTCGCACTTTGCCAAGTTCAGGGTTAGAGAAGCAGCTGCCAAACGTTCACATACAACCCTTAGAATTAACATGATCTGACCACTCAGACTAATTAATTACAAGATCATCAAGGTAGGCACTACAATTGGGAACTCCAGCTAATACGGCGTTAACCAGTCGTTGGAAAGTGGCTGGTGCATTCCACATCCCAAAAGCCATGACTGAGTACTGTAGGAAGTTGTCAGGGGTTACAAAGGCAGAAATCTCAGAAGCACGTGAGGTTAACGGAACCTGCCAGTAACCTTTTAAGAGGCCCAACTTAGTTACATAAGTAGTAGCACCAATAGTGTCGATACAGTCGTCCAGTCTGGGTAACGGGAACGAATCTGGCATTGTGACAGAATTTACCTTTCGATGATCCGTACATAACCTGGACATACCATCAGGTTTAGGAACCAGAATGCAAGGAGAACTCCAAGGGCTTGAACTTGGCATAGCCAGGTCATTCGCCAACAAATATCTCACTTCATCCCTCATTATCTTCCGCTTAGAAGCATTGACACGATATGGGTGTTGCTTGATAGGGGCAGCATTTCCAATATTAATGTCATGTTCCAACACATTTGTGCGAGTAGGAATGTCATTAAAGAGACATGGAAAACTGTAACAGCCTCACAATATCGTCGGCCTGTCCATCCATTAAATGAACCAGACCTGACTGGAGAGCTGGCAGCATTTCTGAGTTGTGCAATCTAACGCACTGCTGCTGAGTATTGCGCAACTCTAATCCATCACCATCATTAATATGACAGTCCACTATCATAGCAGAGGAGCATGATAGCAGAAGCAGAGGAGACCGCAGTACCTTCCTCTGTTTTTGAACTATCTACCTGGGTGATGGGTTGGGTGTGGTATGCTTTCAACATGTTAATGTGGCACACACGAGATTGGCGTTTTCTATCAGGAGTTTGAAGAACATCAGTTTCACTTAATTTCTTTTCAATTAAATAAGGACCAGAGAAACGAGCTGACAGCAAATATCCTTGAACAGGCAACACCAGTACTTGGTTACCTGGCTGTAGTGGACAAGGAACAGCCCGTTTACCATAGTGTCTTTTCATACTCCTCTGTGAGGAACACAGAGCTTCCTTTGCGAGAGCACAGGCTTGGTGTAGGCGCTCACGAAAGCGACTAACTTAGTCCAACACATTCTCATCTCCTGTACACAACTCTTTTGGACAAAAACTGTTCTTTAAGAACTTTCATTGGTCCTCTCACTGTGACCAAACACTAGTTCAGCCGGGCTGAAACCTAGGGACTCCTGCACAGTTTCACAAGCAGCAAACAAAACTAGAAGAACTCCCTCATCCCAATCTTTAGCAGATTCCAAACAATATTTACGTAGCATAGACTTCAGTGTCTGATGACATCGTTAAAGCGCACCCTGAGACTCTGGGTGATATGCACTTGCCACCCGGTGCGTAATCGACAAGGATTTTAACACCTGCTTGAAGAGCTTTGATAGGAAATTGGTACCTTGATCACTTTGTACCACCTTAGGTAATCCGAATGTCGTGAAGAAATTAATTAAGGCTATACTCACTACCGGAGCAGTAATCGTTCGCAGAGGAATGGCCTCTGTATCTTGTTGCCATACACATAACCGTTAACAGAAACTGGTTACCCGATTTTGTCTTCGGTAACGGTCCAATCAACCAACCACCACATGTTTGAATGGTTCACCTATGACAGGTATTGGACAAAGAGGAGGAATAACCTGATTTGGTTTTCCTGTTATCTGACATGTGGCATGTCCGACAGAACTGAGCCACATCTTGTTTTAAACCTGGCCAAAAGAAATGNAGTACTGTAGGAAGTTGTCAGGGGTTACAAAGGCAGAAATCTCAGAAGCACGTGAGGTTAACGGAACCTGCCAGTAACCTTTTAAGAGGCCCAACTTAGTTACATAAGTAGTAGCACCAATAGTGTCGATACAGTCGTCCAGTCTGGGTAACGGGAACGAATCTGGCATTGTGACAGAATTTACCTTTCGATGATCCGTACATAACCTGGACATACCATCAGGTTTAGGAACCAGAATGCAAGGAGAACTCCAAGGGCTTGAACTTGGCATAGCCAGGTCATTCGCCAACAAATATCTCACTTCATCCCTCATTATCTTCCGCTTAGAAGCATTGACACGATATGGGTGTTGCTTGATAGGGGCAGCATTTCCAATATTAATGTCATGTTCCAACACATTTGTGCGAGTAGGAATGTCATTAAAGAGACATGGAAAACTGTAACAGCCTCACAATATCGTCGGCCTGTCCATCCATTAAATGAACCAGACCTGACTGGAGAGCTGGCAGCATTTCTGAGTTGTGCAATCTAACGCACTGCTGCTGAGTATTGCGCAACTCTAATCCATCACCATCATTAATATGACAGTCCACTATCATAGCAGAGGAGCATGATAGCAGAAGCAGAGGAGACCGCAGTACCTTCCTCTGTTTTTGAACTATCTACCTGGGTGATGGGTTGGGTGTGGTATGCTTTCAACATGTTAATGTGGCACACACTAGATTGGCGTTTTCTATCAGGAGTTTGAAGCACATAATTAGTTTCACTTAATTTCTTTTCAATTAAATAAGGACCAGAGAAACGAGCTGACAGCGAAGATCCTTGAACAGGCAATAACACCAGTACTTGGTTACCTGGCTGTAATGGACGAGAAACAGCCTGTTTACCAGTGTCTTTTCATACTCCTCTGTGAGGAACACAGAGCTTCCTTTGCGAGAGCACAGGCTTGGTGTAGGCGCTCACGAAAGCGACTAACGTAGTCCAACACATTCTCATCTCCTGTACACAACTCTTGGGACAAAAACTGTTCTTTAAGAACTTTCATTGGTCCTCACTGTGACCAAACACTAGTTCAGCCAGGCTGAAACCTAGGGACTCCTGCACAGTTTCACAAGCAGCAAACAAAACTAGAAGAACTCCCTCATCCCAATCTTTCGCAGATTCCAAACAATATTTAAGTAGCATAGACTTCAGTGTCTGATGCCATTGTTAAAGCGCACCCTGAGACTCTGGGTGATATGCACTTGCCACCGGTGCGTAATCGACAAGGATTTTAACACCTGCTTGAAGAGCTTTGAAAGGAAATTGGTAACTTGATCACTTTGTATCACCTGAGGTAATCCGAATGTCGTGAAGAATTTAATTAAGGCTTTACTCACTACCGGGGCAGTAATCCTTCGCAGAGGAATGGCCTCTGTATCTTGTTGCCATACACAACCGTTAACAGAAACTGGTTACCCGATTTTGTCTTCGGTAACAGTCCAACACAATCAACCACCACATGTTCGAATGGTTCACCTATGACAGGTATTGGCCAAAGAGGAGCGGGAGGAATAACCTGGTTTGGTTTTCCTATTATCTGACATGTGGCATGTCTGACAGAACAGCCACATCTTGTTTTAAACCTGGCCAAAAGAAATTAAGGATCCGATCATAAGTCTTGGTGATTCCTAAATGACCGGACCACTGGTGATCATGAGCAAGGGATAACACATTTTGTCGAAAGGCTGTAGGAATCATTTTTTGGTAAACAGCATTCCAGTCTCCGCCCGCGTCAACATGGGACGTCCATTTACGCATGAGGAGATTACCATCAATGAAGTAAGCCATGTTTTCTTCTTTACCTCTTGCAATTAGACAACACTAGAAAAACATTTAGCAAGCCTGTTGTCAACCTTCTGGTTAGCAGTCAGCTGCTCACGAGTGACTGGTAACTGTATTGCATCAGCAATAAGTTCAACATACTTCGATTCTTCTCTGGGCTGTTTGTCAGAGGTGATCAGCTCCTCAGAGGAAGCACACAACCCATCCTCTTGATCAACCCCTTTGAACAGAACAGTGTCAGACAAATCTATCACGTCACCCACTTGTCGTGCCTGAGCACGAGTGACAGCACAAGCGGGGAACACATGTGGATAACTGTGCCAGCTCATTGGAGAGAGTGGTCACTTTATCCAATACTTCCAATACGGGTACTACCTTTCCTAAAGGTCACACCTTTTACTGGTAACAGGACGTACCCCCACTGAATATTCCACTGATTAACTCAGTGTACTTTCACAAAGTGCAATGGCACAAAACCCATTTCAATACCCTGAACTAACACTGGAACCACAGTATGTATCGTCGGATAAGGGCAACAGACAATATAAAACGACTGCGCCACACCAGTATCTCTAAGGATTTTAACCGGACGCTGAGGCGCTTCGACATTCGTTAGGGACACAAACCCCTCAAATTAACGGTTCATAACTGCGATCGGGGACTGAGACTTTCAAACTACATTTACCCTGAGGCACCTGTTTCGTTTCAGACCTCACAACCATACAAATAAACCAACACCTGTTGGCAGCTTGGCACAAAGCGGCATCCCTTGTTTGTGTCTTAGCAGGAAGCAATCATTAATCATATGTCTCACCTTATGGCAATAGAAACAGGGACGCTCATTTCTGGCGTGCTGGATATACTACTGGCTGACTATGGCTAAAAGTAGGCAATTCAGTGGCTCTACTCTCAGTATGAGCCGAAAACACGCTCGTGCGTCAACAAACTCGTCTGCCAACACAGACGCTTCTGACAGGGAGGATACTTTCTATTCGTTTAGGTAAACTACAATGCGTTTGGGTAAGCAATGTTTACACTCTGCCAACAAGATTAACTCCCGGAGAGAGTTGAAATCAGTTACCTTCCTAGCAGCTTGCCATTTATCAAACAGATTTCCCTTGTCTAGCAAATTCCACATTAGTCTTACTAGAAGACTTCTTAGGAGACCTAAATCTGTCGGTATGCCTCAGGCACAAGCTCATAGGCGCGAAGAACAGTAGCTTTGACCACTTCATATTTCAAACTGTCTTTAAGAGGTAGCGCTGACAAAACCTCCTGGGCTTTACCAGTTTATTTATACTGAAGTAATAGGCACCATACCTCTTCAGGCCGTTTCAATGCTACGGCTATACGTTCAAAAACAGGAGTCAACCTCTGACTGAACAAAGGTACCAAGACAATCTGCCTACTAATGTCAAAAGTGTTGGAAGCTACAGCTGGTGAGGACGCCTCACTAAGTCACAGCAGGAACGAAGGCTAGCCTCGCTGTCTCTGCCTCCAGTTCCATCTGGTGCATTTTGAACTCACTCTGCCTCAATTTTACACATCTCAAACTGGAGAGTCTCGCCTAATTTGGACTCTCTTCCACCTCCAGTTGGAACTGTATTGAACGGACATCCCTCCTGGCATCACCGGTTGACTGTGGGGAGAGTGGATCAAAACGGGGCAATGTGGCTGGAGCTTTAGCCTCGCCCTCAGACACCACTGGGCTTAGAGGAGCAGCAACATCCCCTACAGGGGTAGTAGACTCAGGCAGCGGTAATACAAGCACCTGCTCTGCCAACAAAACATTTAACACTAGCTGTTTAACCTCCGCTTTAACTACATTCTGTGGAATCAATACTGAATAATGGTCAGCCAAGGTCTGTAAATCAACTCTACGACATTTGTCAAAAACCTCCCACGAACGGTTATCCAAAAAGGATTTCAAATCAAAAGTAGCCATCTTGAACTACTACACAAAAACCAACAAATAGCAAACACTAAGGCTACATCAGCTATGACGCTCAACACTGAACTATTACACTACAATTTGCACGAGCGGCATGGGTGTCAGTTATGACATATCCCGGACGAGCCCCCACTTATGTTACGAGTTCCTTTGGCCCGACAGTCTAGGGGGGGATGGTAACGAGACCCGTAACATAACACATGCAAAGTTTAGTGAAAACGTTGTGAGAAACAAAAAACCACTGAATAACCATGAAACACTCATGGTTTATTTGTAAACACACAGTAAAGGGGGGCAGGAAAAGGGGCTGATCTGGACCCAAGGAAAGAAACAAATATCCAAAAACACCCCTAAGCTAGACTAGCCTACTTCAACAGCAGCTAACTAATCAAAAATACAGCGGGTGGCCCACCCAGTTCTAACTAGTGTTCTTAGACAAAGTATTCCTACGGGTAGTGTATGCCCATGGGCGACTTGTCTTGGTACCCTCTGTACCCACCATCAATCAGTCAAACACCATAACAAAAACAATACTCACAGGGTAACGGACACAGTGACATGTAGATACAAAAACAAGAGATCTACAGAGAGATTGAGCTCCAGAGAAAACAACTGAATGGGTTTTTAAACCAAGGGAAAGGGGTTGTGATTGGGTAATGGAAACAGGAGGAGGTGTGTCTTCTCATTGATGACTGATTGGTGACTGATTGGGGAATGATGACTGCCACCTGTGAGGGGAGAAGGAGAGAAAATAAATACACAGGATACACTCACAGGATACCTGTATCCGTAACAATCACTAACCCATGGCTCTCTCCCATTATTAATGCATGCCATATGTGATCGCTTTGCTTGCACTCCAAGCTTAATTGCACACACTATATACCTTCCTCCTACAGATAACCATTAACCTCTGGTGTAGCCCCTCGGCTATGGCACCACTCAGGTCTCTATTATGACTAATGAAGTTCAGAAACCCAAACCTATCCCTTGCATTCATTTACACACCTCACTGAAAACTGCACAACATCCATTTGTCAGAATAACACTACTGTACTGAACACAATGTGTATCTTCAACACAGTAGATAGAACCAAGCCAACATCAGCTGGTGTAGAATAGATCCACACTCTCTGAGTCTCATCACCTCTCTGTCTCTGTGGTGAAGGTGTGACATCATCATCATCACACTGTAGAGGTCTGAGCTGATCTCTCTGTTTTATTCCAGTCTGGTTGAACAACTAATACATGATGTTAGAGATTCCACTGGCAGACTGAATCGATGCACAGTGTTGATTATCCTCTCTCCCTCTCGCTCTACCTCCCTCTCAGGTGTGCATGTTTTTCAGAAGATGTACGGCTGTGAGTGGGATGATGAGTCTGGAGCCACGGAGGGGTTTAATCAGTTTGGATTTGATGATTTTGAGGATTTTGTGGCATTGGACCTTAAGACAGAAACATGGACCGCCCCAACACCACAGGCAGTCATTACTAAACACAAGTGGGAAAATCTCAGTGCGAATACAAAGCACTGGAAAAACTACCACACCCAAACCTGCATTGAGTGGCTGAAGAAGTATCTGGACTATGGGAAGAGCACTCTGAAGAGGACAGGTACATGGGTACAGGACAGGACATGACATGACATAGCTCGACTTACACAGGAATTATGTCATGTTTAATTGTTGGGTTAACATTTCACAATCAATTGTTTTTAAGTCACATGGAATTATTGTTTTGAATGACAATATCTTTAAAAACATTTTATCATTTAACTGTCTTTTCTCTACTGCTACCCTCTCTGTCTATCTCTACTGTTACCCTCACTGTCTTTTCTCTACTGCTACCCTCTCTGTCTTTTTCTCTACTGCTATCCTCTCTGTCTGTTTCTCTACTGCTATCCTCTCTGTCTTTCTCTCTACTGATACCCTCACTGTCTTTCTCTCTACTGATACACTCTCTGTCTTTCTCTCTACTGTTACGCTCTCTGTCTTTCTCTCTACTGCTACCCTCTCTGTCTTTTATATTTCTACTGCTACCCTCTCTGTCCTTTTCTTTCTGCTGCTACCCTCTGTCTTTTCTCTCTACTGCTACCCTCTCTGTCTTTCTTTCTACTGTTACCCTCTCTGTCTTTTTCTCTGCTGCTACCCACTCTGCCTTTCTCTCTACTGCTACCCTCTCTGTCATTCTCTCTACTGCTATCCTCTCTGTCTTTTTCTTTCTACTGCTACCCTCTCTGTCTTTCTCTCTACTGCTACCCTTTCTGTATTTTTCTCTCCCATCTCTTTCTATGTGTGTCTGTCTATTCCCCCTCTCAAAACTACACAAAAACACTCTTCCCTTCCCCCCTTCTCTCTCTCCAGTCCCTCCGTCAGTGTCTCTGCTCCAGAAGACCCCCTCCTCTCCAGTGACCTGCCACGCTACAGGTTTCTACCCCAGTAGAGTCAAGGTAGTCTGGATAAAAGATGGACAAGAACACCATGAAGATGTGGAGAATGGAGAGACTCTCCCCAACGATGATGGAACCTTCCAGAAAAGCACCCACCTCACAGTGACGCCGGAAGAGTGGAAGAACAACAAGTATCAGTGTGTGGTTCAGGTCACTGGTTTCAAGGAGGACTTCATCAAGGTTCTGACTGAGTCTGAGATCCAGACCAGCTGGGGAAAGACCAACAGGGGTAAGAGGGAGATAGATTCAAATATATACTATACCCAACCCTCTTGCTGAATGTGCCCAATATTCCTAATTTAAGTTCACTCATCTGCTCAGTAAAGCTACCTTTCTGACTGCATGTTCTCATTGACCTCTTGATCTTATATTGACATTGAAGGATGCTGCTTGGAAGATGTATCATCTAGAACTGTAGTCTGAATGCTCTGTTCTGATTACAGATACAAATGTCCCAAACACCGTTGGCTCCGCCCCCGTCATTGGAGTGGCTGTAGCTCTCCTGGTTGTTGTTGTTGCTGTTGTTGTTGGGGTCGTCATTTGGAAGAAGAAGTAGAAGAACGAGAAAGGTGTGAGGAGAGAAAGACCTCTTTCTATGGTCATATGTAGGATACACTTTCATCTTAGATATTATCAGCTGTGATATAGTTAGTAGTTTAGAAGTAGTAGTCATAGTACTGGTTTATAAGTAATAGTGCTGTAGTTAGTGATGGTAGACGAATGTTTGATTTGTTCTGAATACTGTCAAACATGTTCTATTGTAATATTCCACCAACTCATGTGTTTTAGGAAGGAATGGAAACAACAAACGTTAAACTTCCCAAGAATGTAACATAGTTTGTTTCTCAACAGGACAATGACCCAACACACCTCCAGGCTGTGTAAGGGCTATTTGACCAAGAAGGAGAGTGATGGTGTGCCGCATCAGATGACTTGGCCTCCACAATCACCCGTCCTCAAATCAATTGAGATGGTTTGGGATGGGTTGGACCGCAGAGGGAAGGAAAAGCAGCCAACAAGTGCTCAGCATGTGGGAACTCCTTCAAGACTGTTGGAAAAGCATTCCAGGTGAAGCTGGTTGAGAGGATGCCAAGAGTGTGCAAAACTGTCATCAAGGCAAAGGGTGGCTACTTAAAATAATCTTAAATATAACATATATTTTGACACTTTTTTGCTGACACTTTTTTGGTTACCACATGATTCCATATGTGTTATTTCATAGTTTTGATGTCTTCACTATTATTCTACAATGTAGAAAATAGTAAAAATAAAGAAAAACCCTTGAATGTGTAGGTGTGTCAACTTTTGACTGGTACTGTATATACAGTGGGGAGAACAAGTATTTGATACACTGCTGATTTTGCAGGTTTTCCTACTTACAAAGCATGTAGAGGTCTGTCATTTTTATCATAGGTACACTTCAACTGTGAGAGACGGAATCTAAAACAAAAATTCAGAAAATCACTTCGCCTCTCCCGAGTCCGTGCGGGAGTTGGAGCGATGAGACAAGACAGTAACTACCAGCAATTGGATACCACGAAATTGGGGAGAAAAGGGGGCAAAATATTAATATTAAAAAAAGAAAGAAAAAAAAAGAAAAGAAAAAAAAGAAAGGGCTGCTCGCAGAAGTGTTTTAGGGAGCGTTTGACAGTGCTGAGGGGTGGTCGCTTGACCATAGTGGATGCAGGCAATGAGGTAGTGAATGCTGAGATCCTGATTGAAAACAGCAGAGGTGTATTTGGAGGACAAGTTGGTCAGGATAATATCCATGAGGGTGCCCATGTTTACGGATTTAGGGTTGTACCTGGTGGGTTCCTTGATAATTTGTGTGAGATTGAGGGCATCTTGCTTAGATTGTAGGAATGCCGGGGTGTTAAGCATATCCCAGTTTAGGTCRCCTAACAGAACAAACTCTGAAGATAGATGGGGGGCAATCAATTCAAATATGGTGTCCAGGGCACAGCTGGGAGCTGAAGGGGGTCTACAACAGGCAGCAACAGTGAGAGACTTATTTCTGGAGAGATACATTTTTTAAATTAGAAGCTCAAACTGTTTGGGCATAGACTATGCCTCACCCTAATAATTTGGTCCCTTCCCCCCTGATAACTTAGGCCACTGTTCTGACTTGGTGGTGCACATGTAGCCTATAGCCTGTTTTAGAAAAATGTAATAATAAAATATTGTAAGAGCTTTCATTGTCTGCTTATATGACTTTATTTATCCTACGGTTATGATTTGGTGTACAGGGAGCATACTGTAAGAACGGCCCATGTTCTGAATTCTGTCGCTGTACATTTCAAAAGTGCTGAACAATTAGTTATATTGACTACGTCCGTCCTAGCTCGCTTGTTRATGTCTTAATCGAAATTACAGATTGCCTCTTATCCGCTCGACGTTCCYTTATTCCATAGTTTGTACATCTCTCTTGTCAGTAGAAACCACATTTGTTTAAGCAAGTCAGCCATATCAGCTATGTTTTAAAAAAAGGAAGTAAATGAGCCTGAATTAACTGTTTCGCTGCCTGACAAGGCTCCACTGATAGCCAGGTGTAGCGGTGGTAAGGATTCACTCCAAGGTGCTGAAAATAAATCTCTGCTGTTGGGACAGCTTTATGTAGGCCCTAACAGTTTGTGGGCACCGTTTGTCACCGTTATAGTGCAATTAATGTATTGTTTATTGTTGTGTTGTGTGGTGGCTTTGCAGCCATGCATCTCACTTTTTGTAATTTTTTTGCCCCAGCAAGATTTACATGCTAAAATCTCCACTGTGGACACTTAATGTTTTTGATATTGCTACTATGCAAATATGCAAGTAACCACTTCACTGTACTGTTTACACCTTCTGTATCCTGTGCATGTGACAAATAAACTTAGATTTTATTTGATATAGTTTACCAGAGACGGTAATGTGAAGAACAACATGACCTGCACCAATGTCATATTAGGATATAGCCCAATAACTAGATAAAGTGTATTTTACCTGGAGTTTTTCCTTTTTGTAGGCTGCTACTTTTACCACGTTTAGTCTTGATCTTTACTACACTACTCACTGTTTAGCACATGACCTCACATGTGAATCCTTAAAGAGATGGGTGGAGCTAAGGCATAAGAGGGTGTGAACAATGCTGAATGGGTGTAGATAAAGAAGAGCTCTCCAGTCGGTGCACCAAAACATTCAAGCGCCATTTTCTTAAAAGTGGAGTTACAGGTTTATCAACTTTCAAAGCAGAATTACTTTCCGATTGTTCCTCAACTGCAGTTTATGATAAACAATTTTCTAGCTCTGAGTCTCTACTTTTATCCGATGTAAAAAAACACAATTTCAAATGTTGCTGCATAAGACCGAATGGAGGCGGTGAGTCACATATTAGAATCAATCAAACACCATCAAAGTGTGTTTCTGGAAAGGATTAGATTGTTGTGCGATGATAAATTAAGATTTTAACTTATATTATTCTACAAATAAAACGTAAAAGCTCGATTTTCCCCTAACTGAAGCTACCAAAACAATCACATTTAAAAGATATTGCTGTAAACTGGAAAAACATAATTATTTTGTTTGAATGTGTAGTGTAGCAACACGTGTAGGTTTTGGTGGTATAAGATACGGTAATTGTGTGACGTTAGAATTTTGCTCACATTGTTAACTTGTTTTAATTGTATGGCCATAAGCCTTCAAGGCCTATCCACATGTTCCATTTGTACATATGTATCTTGTACCAGAAGTGGTGGTATTTTTCAATTTTTCTTTCTTTTTGGGCTAGTAGGTTCTGTAGAATAAGTTGGCCAAGTTGAACAACTATTTTCTTGCTTGTACTTTTAAGTGTTTGTACTTTGTCCATTATAGAAGCTCTACACATAAAGCAATGATCTACCAAATCTAATGCAAGTSCCGAAAACAGGATTGTAAATGTGATCCATTTAATCTGATCCACATAATCAAGCAGCCAAACAAGACAAATTAGAGACCAAATTCATGTATTCTGTAATACTGTTCTTACACTTGTCAATAAAGTCCACAATTTGAATGAAAGTGTCATACTGGACCTTTTAATAATGTTTTCAGTAAGATATTTTGTTCTAAACAGCAAAGGATTTGAATTGACACAATATAATTTGTATATGGTCTTAAGAAGGAATGTATATTTTGGTGACCTGTATGGAAATTGATGGTGTGGCAGGTAGCCTAGCACTTAAGAGTGTTGGGTCAACAAACAAAAGGTAAGTTGCTGGTTCGAATCCCACAGCTGAATAGGTGAAAAATCTGAAGATGTGTCCTTGAGCAAGGCACTTAACCCTAATTGGTCMTTTAAGTCACTGGATATAAGAGTCTCTGCTAAATGATGAACTGTAAATGTTTGAATAAAATGCTTCTTAAAAAAGGGTGAGAATCTCTGCACTGTCTCTTTTGTCCTGAACATTATCATATGATAGAGACCAGAATAAATCATGTTCAGTATCGTTACTTATCTGGAGGTCCACATCACTGCTCATGTTCATTCTCCTTCTAATCAGGGACTGATTCAGACCTGGAAAACCAGGTGAGTGAACTCTGGCCTATGAATCAATGATATTCATTGATCAAAAAACATCCAGGCAGAAAAGACTGTTGATACTGAATACTATTTTATGCAAAGTAATTGCTATAAGGGTTGAATGATCTTTTTATAATAAAATACTGGACCCTACAGTATACTCCCCATGTAACTACTGCACAGACTATTCATATCCACAGTGACTCATATATCAACCTGAGAAAATGAACATAATATGGTAGAAATAGGCTTCTTCAGGTTTTATGGCAAATGTATTCCTTAAGTGCCATTTTAAACCACGTCACTGTAAAACTTCCTTATATTACAACAATTTTGTTAGTAGAATTTGTACAATACACGCTTACACTAAAGTGGAAATGTACAGTAGGGTGCCAAMTAAAGGTACCTGGGCAAACACATCCGACTGGTTTGGGACATGTATTTGTGTTTCAGGAAACAGTTYGTTGGAGGCAGATAACACTAGATAACCCGATTAAGACTCTGAATTTGACTTCCTCCTAAAACATATGACTTAACTTCTTCAAGTCACAAAGTTATCAAGTGTTTTTAACAAGTCTCAACCGACTTTACAGAGAAAATAAAAATCAAGGTTTGTAGTATTGTATTAAACAATCCTACAAACCTTTTCCAATGACTGGCACGTAAATAACTGGTAGATTATCATACTGTATAAAAACACTGTTAGGCATGTAAGACCTTCAGGTTAAACAATAGAGGCCAGAGAATGCGGTTTGAAAACGATCTTTATTTGGAGCAGTGCTGGGATCAGTTGATAGAGAACACAGGGTTTCTGTGTGGATGTGGAAACTGATCTATGATCAGAACATGCCCTTCCTGTAGCKGTGGATCAGCTCTGACACGTCCTACTTACACACCTTTATCCAGCCGTCCTCCTGCATATGGTACACTGGACAAACACAGACACAGTTACACATAAACACATTTTAAAGGTATTGTTTACATTTTATTTTTCTATGAATTCAGCATATGAATACTTTTTAATATGGATAAATCCTTATGAGATTAGATTAGAATTGTATATTTAGTTATAACCTCTTGAATGGAATTCACACCTGGAATTTACACAACAAACAATATCTCAACATACATCAAAACTCAATCTATAATTCACATGGTCTCACATGAACTGACTTAGTCAAGTCAAATGAATGTTATAGAAGGAGTATAGGTTCAGAACAAGGTCACTCAGGTTTACCACTCCTCCAAGTAGCGTCTCTGTGCGTCGGGTGATGCCACGGCGGCCAGCTCGTACGCCTCCTCTACCGTCATGTCCTCACGTAGCCGCTGTCCACCACTCCGTACGCATAGCTGCTACCACAACCAGTAGAGAACATACGACCAGAGAGACGTGTGGCGTTATCGTCCACGTAGTACAAACCGCCCTGGACAGCAAGACACAAAAAATCAATACTCATCAACAGACATGTGAACTGGAGACACTCCAATGTACTCAAACATCTTGGGTAGCATCAGGATGAAAATGTAATCTATAAAATAAGGTTTTAAATACGCATATGCACACACAAACACACACAACACCACACACAACACACACACACACACACACACACACACACACACACACACACACACACACACACACACACACCACACACACAACACGACACACACACCACACCACACACACCACACACACACACACACACACACACACACACACACACACACACACACACACACCACTCACCCACCCTGTACCTTTCCCAGCCAACGATCATGCTGCCCATGGAGAGGCCCATGCCTCTGTATCCCAGCATCATGTTACACAGCAGCTTAGAGGCTGCAGACACAGATCCTCTGCTTGTTCCTCAGTTTGTACAGCCTGAGACACAAAGAGATGGTCAGTCACTGTATGAGACAAGGCGGTCAGAGTGCTGAAACACTGGTTTATTTCCAGATACATTTTAACACCCCAGAGACATGAAGGCATTAACGTGGCTTGGAAGCAGACCAAGAAGTTCAATACAGGAGAGGGCTAGTCTAGATAAGCATTATGGCCAAAAAGTTAAGTTAAAAGTTACTGATTTATATGGTTGTGCTGTGCTTACTTTATCTCCCACGTATTAGTTTTGAGTGTATGGAAATGACATTGATTGGTACATTTCCTCTCCACCCTCCCTGGCCCTCCCCTTGCCCATAAACCTGATATATTATTTTTTTAACACCATGTAACTGTATAACGGGACTCAATCCCACAGAGACGAGCTCTAACAGACCTGCACTCCTTATCCAGCAGTCTCTCCCAGTACTGGCAGTCAGCAGCACTACCAGACATGGTCCCCAGCAGGTAAGGGTTGATCTCTATCATCTTGTTAGTTTCCCAAAACTCTGTTTTGAAGATGAACAAAGACTTTATTACATCCCATCACAAATAGTCCTCATTTGCTCAAAGTTGTCGCTCATTCCTGGCAATAAATTAATCTAACAACTCTGATGAGATGGTAGGAACATCAATAAGAAAATATTAATGAAAAGTAGCCTATGCTGTCTATACAAGGCAAGATACAATCAAACAAAATATAACTCAAAACAAACAAAATTAAAACAATATTCAAGTTTTGTTAGCTGTTAGTTGTTAGCCATTTAACAGTCTTATGGCCAGTGGATAACAGCTGTTTAGGAGTCTGTTGGTCTGGGYCTTTATTCACCTGTATCATCTGCTGGATGGGAGCGCTGAGAACAGTCCATTTCTCGGATGGCTGGAATCTTTTGCAATTTTTCGGGCCTTTCTCAGACACCGCCTGTCATGTACGTCCTGGAAGGCTGGGAGCTCACCCCCAGTGAGGTGCTGGGCCATCCGCACCAACCTCTGTAGGGCCTTCCGGTCGAGGGCGGTGTAGTTGCCATACCAGACGGTGATACATCCAATCAGGATGCTCTTGATCGAGCAGCTGTAAAAGTTCCTAAGGATCAAAGGGGCCATACAAATTGTTGTAGCCTCCTGAGGGAGAATAGGCACCTCCATGCCTTTTTCGCTACTGTGCTAATGTGAGACTACCCAGGGATGTGGACACCGAGGACCTTGAAGCTCATGAGCCTCTATAAATACACATACTGTACGTCCAGGGAATTTCTATAAATACATCACATTTTCTGATTATATTCCAATTGAATTGTGTCTTATACTCACATATACCATCAGAATCAATAGAAAGCAATGACAGGGTTCAATCTTTAATTACACAATAGAGCCCCTAATTACACAACACACAATTATCTGCATCCACATATACACACGCTCATGAACACAAGTCCTTTGAGTTCCTCTAGAGATTCATTCTCAAACAGACAATGTTTTAATTAGTCAATATTTGAATCGGTCTCATATTAAAATATCCTTTGTCAGATGATTCATTCCATTACACTCACCATCCCAGGTGTTTACACATTTTTCTTCACTTCCTGTATTTGAGAGAGGATAAGGATGAGCCCAATGTGTGTAAACTAACAAGAAYAGACACAGGTAGTAATTGAAATACCTGGTTCAAAATCCACTAATACACAAAACATAATGTCATCATATTACATAGTAATCCAGGGGATGGAGTTTTAACTAGAGGTACACAGCTTGAAAGAAAAWAAATATTTGGACAAGACAGTGTTAGCTGGGAACTGAGTGTATAAACATTCTTAATWTTGAGTTGCACCYCTTTTGCYCTCAGAACAGCCTCAATTTGTCGKGGCATGGACTCTACAAGGTGTCGAAAGCGTTCCACAGGGAGACTGGCCCATGTTGACTCCAATGCTTTCCACAGTTGTATCAAGTTGGCTGGATATCCTTTGGGTGATGGATCATTCTTGATGCACTCGGGAAACTGTTGAGCATGAAAAACCCAGCAGCGTTGCAGTTCTTGACACACTCTAACCACTGCACCTGGCACCTACTACCATACCTTGTTCAAAGGCACTTAAATATTTTGTCTTGCCCACTCACCCACTGAATGGCACACATACACAATCCATGTCTTAATTGTCTCAAGGCTTAAAAATCCTTCTTTAACCTGTCTCCTCCTCTTCATCTACACTGATTGAAGTGAATTTAACAAGTGACATCAATAAGGGATCATAGCTTTCACYTGGATTCACCTGGTCAGTCTGTCATGGAAAGAGCAGGTGTTCTTAATGTTTTGTCCACTCAGTGTACATAGATACATAGTAGTTACATGTAACTTCAAAATATGTCTGACAACATTCATGAAAGTGCAATTACCTTCTCTAACCACATATCTAGGATCAGATTCCCTTAACCCAATCCTAACCAACATTTGAAATTTTGTTTTTTACATTGGATAAAAGTGGAGACTTAGAGCTAGAAAATGGTATATCATACACTGCAGTTGGGAACAATGGGAATGTAATTTTTATTTGAAAGTTTATAAACTTGTAACCCCACTTTTGAGAAAATGGGACTTTTGAGAAAACATTCCTCACCGATTAGACTACAATCACCCCATTAAAAAGTGGAAATAATCTTATCATTCACACCACGTGTGGTATACGTTACCTTTGAATGGTGATTCAGAACAACACAACAACACATCGTACAATTTATTATAGTTTTTTTTTTGCAACGAAAATTAGAGTTTCTATTGCACAGATTAATGTACCGGTAAATCACTTTCGCTTTCGCTTGGTTTTTCTCCTTCTTCGGTGTGGTTTTATGGCGGACTACACCCCAAAAAGGTGTGTTGCTGCCACCTACTGGATGTGGTGATTTCAATTGAATACACCCTAATGTTACATAATCCTTGTCAAAGGATTTGTGAAACATCAGAGACATATGGTGAATACCTTTTGAAAGTATTATTTTAAAGTGGACAGGAATTTGCTGGTTTCTTGCCTTCCTTGAATTTGTGATCAGCTATATGTATTTTATCTGATTCTTCATAACTGTCTTTATTTCATAACTATGCARTAATGCCCRAATTTGGGAAAAYAAAAAAAMTKTATCCTGGCAAAGGAAATTCCATTGAGAGGCATGGCTCTGAGGCSAAAGAGGCACAKTGTCYCTCAGTGCTGCACCTCTGGCTCAGAACCTCCTCAGGCCCAAAGGGAGGACCATAGTCCGGCTACAAGTGATACCCAGACTACCAGTGCTCAGAGGAGGAAAGGGGAAACAGTGGCTGCATGGAGAGAGATGAGGGAGGAACTGCACAACATCCTTGTGGAGAACATGGCCCCCCGAGTAAAATCCATCTGCTCCTTGTGTGGGATCCAGCCAGAGAGAATATGGCGGTGCAGTGACTGTGGGGTTGAGACAATATTTTGCTCTGACTGTGTGGTGGCCACCCATAAAGACAAAAACATTGTGYACTACCTGGAGAACTGGCAGTTAATTGTCATTTACAATGTTTCATCATATTCCCAACTGACAAAGAAACAAATTTCTCAAACATAAGTTAAATGGTCAGCGTCTGAGGCCTTCGCAAAGGTTTATCCTACAAACAATTACCTTAAAACCAAGCATTTGTACTATTTGCAGTTATACTTAAACTGATCAACTAAATGTATTTGCTCTCTCGCTCTCTCTGTCTATCTGAGACATATTTCCACCCACAACTTTCTTATTTTCACCAGGTCGTGCTTTTTAGCCATGGCTAAATCATTGAAACCAAGCCCCAACTCTTAACCAAAACTCTTCCTCTTAAGCATGGTCATTTTAAAAGGACCCTTCCGTTTGCTTTCGAATCGCACTGGAGTCAGAGAGATGGCCATTAGTGCTCACTCTACCACAGATACTTCTGGGGGTATTTGATGACTTTGGAAAGAAATAAAGCATTTTTTTCGTAATATTATACATTTAACAAAACCTTTCAAATTAATCTCTACATAACCTTTTTATTATTTTTCTAAATGTTATTGCGCAACAAGTTCAAGACAATTTTGTTTGCATTTTCAAATGATATACACTGAGTATACAAAACATCAAGAATAAAAACTATTTCCATGACAGACTGACCAGATGAATCTAGGTGAAATATATGACCCTTTATTGATGTCACATGTTAAATCCACTTGAGTCAGTTTAAATGAAGGGGAGGAGACAAGTTAAGTCACATTTTTTAATCCTTGAGACAATTGAGACATGCATTTTGTATGTGTGCCATTCAGAGGGTGAATGGGCA
The DNA here is from genome assembly GCF_002910315.2 of Salvelinus sp. IW2-2015. NCBI lineage: Eukaryota > Metazoa > Chordata > Actinopteri > Salmoniformes > Salmonidae > Salvelinus > Salvelinus sp. IW2-2015. Next base: position 100,802 of record NW_019943825.1, read on the forward strand.
AGACAACAAAATTGAAGTGCCTTTGAACGGGGTATAGAAGTAGGTGTCTGGCGCACCGGTTTGTGTCAAGAACTGCAACGCTACTGGGTTTTTCATGCTCAACAGTTTCCTGTGTGTATCAAGAATTGCCCACTACCCAAAAGATATCCAGCCAACTTGACACAACTGTGGGAGGCATTGGAGTCAACATGGGCCAGTATCCCTGTGGAATGCTTTTGACACCTTGTAGAGTCAATGCCCTGACGAATTGAAGATCTTCCAAGGGCAAAAAGGGAGGAGGGGTGGAACTCAATATTAGGAAGGTGTTCCTAATGTTTGGTATTCTCAGTGTATACTCTTTGATTGTGGCTTATGCCTTCATTGTAGTAGAGTAACTGTGTTATGGTATCATAACTAGAACAAGAAACTATTACTGGATATAGTCAATGGGATATTTTTTTATGTCATGGAAGACTTTTAAAAACAAATGATGTGGCTGGCCACCCCTTTACAACTCAGAAGACATGGTTTTGCAGATATTAAAAGTGAACGAGACAGTTTTGGTAATTGTTTGTCTCAAGCAACCAGTTTCAAGGTTAAATCATTCACTTCTTATGGCTGGGTGCAGTATTGAGTAGCTTGGATGAATAAGGTGCCCAGAGGTGCCCAGAGTAAACTGCCTGCTACTCAGTCCCAGAAGCTAAGATATGCATATCATTAGTATATTTGGATAGAAAACATTCTGAAGTTTCTAAAACTGTTTGAATGATGTCTGTGAGTATAACAAAACTAATATGTCAGGCAAAAACCTAAGAAAAAATCCAACCAGGAAGTGGGAAATCTGAGGTTTGTAGTTTTTCAACTCATTCCCTATTGAAGATACAGTGGGATATTGGGCATATTGCACTTCCTAAGGCTTCCACTAGATGTCAACAGTCTTTAGAACCTTGTTTGATGCTGTTACTATGAAGTTGGGGCGAATGAGAGGGGAATGAGTCAGAGGTCTGACTGAGTGCCATGAGCTGACCACGCGTGAAAGTTAGCTTGCTTTCCATTGCATTTCTACAGACAAAGGAATTCTCCGGTTGGAACATTATTGAAGATTTATGTTAAACACATCCTAAAAATTTATTCTATACTTCGTTTGACATGTTTCTACGGACTGTAACGGAACTTTTTGACTTTTCGTCTGCTCGTCTGCTCGCGCGTCAAGATTTTTTATTACTGGGCTAAACGCGAGAACAAAAAGGAGGTATTTGGACATAAATGATGAACTTTATCGAACAAATCAAACATTTATTGTGGAACTGGGATTCCTGGGATTGCATTCTGATGAAGATCATCAAAGGTAAGTGAATAAAAATGCTGTTTCTGACTTCTGTTGACTACACAACATGGCGGATATCTGTTTGGCTGTTTTGGTCTCTGAGCACTGTACTCAGATTATTGCATGGTGTGCTTTTTCGGTAAAGCTTTTTTGAAATCTGACACAGCGGTTGCATTAAGGAGAAGTTTATCTAAAGTTCCATGTATAACACTTGTATCTTTTAGCAATGTTTATTATGAGTATTTCTGTAAATTGATGTGGCTCTCTGCAAAATCACCCGGATGTTTTGGAACTACTGAACATAACTTGCCAATGTATACTGAGATTTTTTTAAATAT
>NW_019943825.1:113892-119329 GCF_002910315.2 Salvelinus sp. IW2-2015
TGTAGGTAGTCTACCTGCACCATAACAGGAATCTATTAATGTAGGTAGTCTACCTGCACCATAACCGGAATTTATTAATGTAGGTAGACTACCTGCACCATAACAGGAATCTACCTGTTATGGCTGCAAGCCCGAGGTCGGTACACTTATGACAACATCCAGCTCAAGTGCAGGAAGCGAAATTCAAAAGAGATTTTTTTTAAATATTTAACTTTCACACATTAACAAGTCCAATACAGCATATGAAAGATACATATCTTGTGAATCCAGCCAACATGTCCGATTTTTAAAATGTTTTACAGGGAAGACACAATATGTAAATCTATTAGCTAACCACGTCAGCAAAAGACACCACTTTTTTACTCCATCAGTTTTTTACTTCATCAGTAGCTATCACAAATTCGACCAAATAAAGAAATAAATAGCCACTAACCAAGAAACAACTTCATCAGATGACAGTCTGATAACATATGTATTGTATAGCATATATTTTGTTCGAAAAATGTGCATATTTCAGGTATAAATCACAGTTCTACATAGTTTACATTTCAGCTACAATCAGAAATTGCACCGAAAGCAGCCATAATATTTACAGACACCAACGTCAAATACCTAATTACTCATCATAAAACCTTTCTGAAAAATAAATAGTGTACAGCAATTGAAAGACAGGCATCTTGTGATTCCAGACAATATTTCCGATATATTAAATTTTTTACAGCGAAAACAAAATGTAACGTTATATTAGCGTAGCTAGAAACACTTGTGCGCCGACGAACAGTTCACATGCACGACAGATATTAGAAATAGCATCATAAAATGTTTCTTACTTTTGGCGATCTTCGGTCAGAATGTTGTACTAGGGGTCCTTTGTCCAGAACCGTCTTTGTTTGGATCCAGAATAAACTATTTCCCTCTTGAATTAGCAAGCACACTGGCCGTGCGGCGCTAACCTCTCCTTCTTGAACAAATTCTTCAAACACATCACGTCTAAAGTCCCGAATAAATTTCAATAATATAATTAAACTATATTGAAAAAACATATTTTAGGATGATATTGTGACATGTATCAAAAATATAAAATCGAAGCCGGAGATCATATTCACCTATAACGACAGTTTTCCAGGAGGCGAATTTCCAGGTTCACGCCTCCGAAAAAAAATATAATGGCGCACCTCTGACTCCAAGAGGGTGTATTCAATCTCTGAACAAGATAATCAAGTCATTTCTGCTCTCACTTCCGCTTGACACCCAGGGGAAGGTGTATGACGTGTTTCTATAGTCCCAAGTGCCATGCCCTTTTACAGACAAGCTCTTGAAGAGAGACCTCGCTTTTGGAAATCTCACTTCCGGATAGGAAATGGGCTGTAAAAAGAGTTCTGTTTCACTTAGAGAAATAATTCAAACGGTTTTAGAAACGAGAGAGTGTTTTCTATCCAATAGTAATAATAATATGCATATTGTACGAGCAAGAATTGAGTACGAGGCCGTTTGAAATGGCCACCTCTTTCCAGGTTACTCAATGCTGCCTCTTCAGCCATAACAAGTTTTAAGGGAGTCTACGTGTCTGGCTGGCGCTGAAACTGATGGATGGTTGAAGAGCTGGCTCTGTGAACAAGGAAGAGAGATTTCCTCTCAACACACAGATCCACAAAGAATTCGAAAACAAAATCCAATTGATAAATCTCCCATATCTACTGGTGAAATTCCACAGATGTCCCATCACAGCAGCAAATTTGACTGTTGCCACAAGAAAAAGGAACCAGTGAAGAACAAAACACCATTGTAAATACAAACCCAATTTATGTTTATGTATTTAACTGTGCTTTAAACCATTTATACATTGCTACAACACTTATTATATATAAGATGACAATTGTAATGTCTTATTGCTTTGAAACTTCTGATGTGTAATGTTTACTGATTTTTTAGTTTATTTCACTTTTTGATATTATCACCTCACTTGCGTGCAATGTAAACACTGTTTCCCATCCAATAAAAGCCCCCTTGATTGAATTGAATTGAATTGAGGGAGTCTAACGTGTCTTCTGCACTGATGAGACAGAGAGAGAGGAGTCTCGTGTCTGGCTGATGCTGTAAAACTAATGCGATGTCTTGAGACTGGCTCTGATGAGACAGAGAGAAGGGGAGTCTACGTTTCTGGTGGCTCTGCAAACTATGACGAATCATTCTGACATTCCCCTTCACGTTTGCTGCAATCCATCCACCTTACTGCATAGAAGGATAAATAAACAAACTACAAGTATGTATAGTCTATCAGTCTACCTATATAAGACCAACCATCACCTTACTGCATAGAAGAACATCAACTACTACAATTTGTATAGTCTTTCAATCTTCACCTGTTTATAAGATCATATCATGCGCACACAATTCTAAAATGCATCGTGTGTTAACATGTTAGATGGTTTAATAACTACTTATTATTCATTCTCAACTGGGTAATTGAAGGCCTGTTCCTCATTGCCATTCCAGTCAAAGCACGTTGGTGTGTGTTGTGTGTGAGAGTTACCCATTAACTGTTAGCACCCTATCCCTGGAGATCATACATTTATACTGTATCTTCTACCAGAGACCATAGAGATAGGAGCAGCCCCTTACGTATCTTCTACAGAGACCATAGAGGATAGATGGCACCCCTACTGTATCTTATACCAAGCCATAGATAGATTGCACCCCCTGTATCTTCTACCAGGACCAGTAGAGGAGTAGATGCACCCCTACTGTATCTTCTACCAGAACCATAAGCAGGCCCACGTATCTTCTACCAGAACCATAAGGATAGGATGCAACCCTACTGTATCTTCTACCAGAGACCATAGAATTCAGCCCACCTGTATCTTCTACCAGAGACCAGATGCAACCTACGTATCTTCACCAGAACCATAAGAGATAGGATGCAGACCCACTGTATCTTCTACCATCAGACCATAGTAGGAGGGCAGCCCCACTATATCTTCTACCAGAGACCATAGGATAGATGCAACCCCTCGTATCTTTCTACCAGGACCATAGGGAAAGATGCAGCTCACTGTATCTAAGTAGGACTACCAGAACCATAGAGGAAGATGCAGACCTACTGTTATCTCTACAAAGACCATACGAGGATAGGAGATGCCATTTGGGCAGTTTCGGGCCTTGGCCCCATTGTACTCAAGAGGGGGGGCAGTCTTACTAGAGGGGCAGTCGCTGCAAGGGGGGGCAGCGACTTCGAGGGGGGCAGTCGACTGTCAGTAGGCGGGCGTCGCGACTGTCAGAGGGGGCAGTGGACTGCAGAAGGGGCAGTCGGACTGTCAGAAGGGAGGCAGCGAACTGCCAGAGGAAGGGGCAGCGGACTGCAGAGGGGGGCAGTCGACGTCAGAGGGGCAGTCTACTGTCAGAGGGGCAGTCGTACTGTCAAGGAGCAGGGTGCCAGCGTACTGTAAGCGGGGCAGTCGGACGTCAGAGGGGGGCAGTCGGACTGCTCAGAGGGGGGCGTGTACTGTCAGAGGGGCAGTCGTACTTAAGGGTGGGGGCAGTCTACGTTTAGAGGTGGGCTTCTATGTATAGAGTGGCATCTACTGTAGGGCATTTTACTTAGAGGGGCAGTTGTACTGTTAGGGGGCATTGTACTTCAGGTGCCATTTTACTGTCAGGGCCAATTGTACTGTAGAGGGCCAGTTTACTGTCAGAGGCCAGTGTCACTGTCAGAGGCCAGTACTGTCAGAGGCCAGGTACTGTCAGAGCCAGTTTTACTGTTAGGGGACCATTGTACTGTCAGAGGGGGCAGTCGTACTGTTAAGGGCAGTCGTACTGTCAGAGAGGGGCAGTCTTACTGTCAGAGGCATCTACTTAAGGGGGGGCAGCTCACTGTCAGAGGGGGCAGTCGACTTCCGAGGGTGGGCATTCTTACTGCAGAGGGGGGCATCTACTGTCAGAGGGGCAGTCCCTTACGTTAGAGGGGCAGTCTAACTTAGAGGGCATCGTACTGTTTAGAGGCATTATGTACTGTTAGGGGGGGGCCAGTTTACTGTAGATGGGGCAGTGACTGTTAGAGGGGCATTACTTCAGGGGGGCCAGTGTACTGTCAGAGGCCAGTTTTACTTCAGAGGGCCATTTTACTGTCAGAGTGCCATTGACTGTCAGAGCCATTGTACTGTCAGAGGCCATTGTACTGCAGAGGCCAGTGTTACTTCAAGGCCAGTTTACTGTTAGAGACCAGTTTACTGCTCAGAGCCGATTACATTAACGTTATTGTCATATCTTTTCTTCACTGCATTAGTGATTTAAAAAAAAAATCCTACTCCATATAGGGGGCCACCAAGGGGTCCAATTTGTCACTGCCCCCCCCAGAACCACTAGTGATACAACTGATGAGTGTGATCACACCATTAGAAGAAACACATTTTTGTCTGACCTGATTGATGACAAAACCTAAACACCTTCGTATCCACTGACTCTCCGCTCATGGTCGCCCTCACAACAGAATATGTTCCCGTTCTTCTTCTAGTTCCAGGACCTACCTAGTTAATTAGTTAATTATACTTTATGTCCTTTGTTCATTTGGTCCCCGTTTACGGATGAGGATGGGCAACATGTTGTGTGACAGTGAACGGAGAGAGCCGTAGAGAGAAGGAGTCGAGAAAATAGTGAATTCCCCGTTTCCCAATCAATTCCCAGCAGACTGCCTTTGACTCACAGACTTAAGGTCAACGAACCTCTTTGTGGTATAAAACCACGGGAAGTTTTCCCCTCATACAATCAAGGATCAGGCTTTAAGCTGGCCGTTACCAATATAAACCGATATTCCATGTACATGAATACCACAGGATGGTATATTCCAAATATCCATCTAAAGACTATTAGCGTGCTTATGTTATAACCACACACATTACACATGTTTACAAACACACATTAACTACATGATTTACAACACCACACCATTACTACAGTTTAAACCAACCCATTACTACAGTTTATAACCACCATTACTACATGTTTATAACCACAACAACTAAGTTTATAACCACCCATTATACATGGTTTATAACACCCATATACCATGTTATAACACACACATTACTACATGTTTATTAAACACACAACTACATGTTTATAACACCATTTACTACATGTTTATAACCACCCTTACTACAGTTTATAAACACACAAAACATTACTACATGTTTATAAACACACATTACTACATGTTTATAACCACCCATTACTACATGTTTATAACCACCCCATTAACTACATGTTAGTAACACACACTTAACATGTTATACACACATACACATTTATAACCACCTTACTACATGATATTAGACACACAACCATTACAGGATACACAACATATACATGTTTATTAACACACACACACACAACTACATGTTTATAACCACAGTTAACACACAGTCAACAAACAAGATCCACT
>NW_019943826.1:0-13978 GCF_002910315.2 Salvelinus sp. IW2-2015
AGAGACATAGACAGACATAGACACAGAGACACAGCGACACAGAGAGACAGAGACACAGAGAGAGAGAGCGGTTGGTTAATCCGTTCCAATCAACCTGGAGCCACTTTACTCCTTCAGTAGTAAACAAGAGAAAGAGCTTCAGCTTCTCCACAACAAACAGACTGGTGGTAATTAGAGAAACCAGGGATGGAGCAGGGAGGGGAGGGGCCGGTCCATAAAGAATAGAATCCATAGAACGTTCTTGGAACCTGGCAATTTGACAAGTCCCAGTCGGTATTAGATAGAATGCAGCGGTCCCATCCACCTGTGGGGAACCTGTGGTTACCTTAGTTACCACATTGGCTCACAGCAACAACGTCACCCAATTCAAATACAATGTTCTTGTTGCCTTAGAAAAAGTACAACATATCTAAAGATTCATTTTCAACATTGCTCCCAGAGGCCCAATGTCAGCAATCATAACTCCTGTGTTCAATTGGCACGGTGTGTTAGCGGGCTGCGTCGGTGGCACTGTATTATCCTCAAAGCGCGTGAAGGTGTTTCCTTTGTCTGGAAGCAATACGTCAGTGTCCATGACGTGGCTTATTTTCTTTTTTGTAGTTCTACTCATTCTACTGCAGGTTTGGGTGAATCACTCAGACTTTTAGTGTTCTCTTGATCACTGCTCCTGAGAACCCTCTTAAACCTAGGCTACCCCTGGCTAGCGCTACACACATAAGGATGGAGGTCTATGTTCCTTCATCGATTACCGAGGGCTGAACAGAATCACGATTAAGAATCATTATCCCTTACCCCTGATGTCCTCTGCCTTGGTGCCCAAGGAGCCCAATTCATCGACAAACTGGACGTCCGCAGAGCTTACAAGCTGGTCAGAATCAGGGAGGGAGATGAATGGAAGAAGAAGAATCAGGGAGATGATTGGAAGAAGAAGAATCAGGGAGATGATTGGAAGAAGAAGAATCAGGGAGGGAAATGAATGGAAGAAGAAGAATCAGGGAGGGAGATGATTGGAAGAAGAAGATTCAGGGAGGGAGATGATTGGAAGAAGAAGAATCAGGGAGGGAGATGATTGGAAGAAGAAGAATCAGGGAGATGATTGGAGGAAGAAGAATCAGGGAGGGAGATGAATGGAAGAAGAAGAATCAGGGAGGGAGATGAATGGAAGAAGAAGATTCAGGGAGGGAGATGATTGGAAGAAGAAGAATCAGGGAGGGAGATGAATGGAAGAAGAAGAATCAGGGAGTAGATGGATTGGAAGAAGAAGAATCAGGGAGGGAGATGATTGGAAGAAGAAGAATCAGGGAGGGAGATGATTGGAAGAAGAAGAATCAGGGAGATGATTGGATGCCTTTAACACCCCTAGTGGCCATTACATCAAATCAAACTTTATTAGTCACATGCGACGAATACAACAGGTGTCGACCTTACAGTGAAATGCTTACTTACAGGCTCTAACCAACAATGCAAAAAAAGGTATTGGGTGAACAATAGGTAGGTAAAGAAATAAAAACAACAGTTAACCTTTCTAGGACACACGTTCCGCTAGCGGAACCCCTGACAACATTCCGCTGAAAAGGCAGCGTGGGAAATTCTAAAATAGTTTTGGGAAATATGTAACTTTCACACATTAACAAGTCCAATACAGCAAGTGAAAGATACACATCCTGTTAACCTCTCTAGGGTATGTGGGACGTTAGCGTCCCACCTCATCAACAGCCAGTGATACTGCAGGGCGCCATATTCAAAACAACAGAAATCCCATAATTTAAATTCCTCAAACATACCACTATTTTACACCATTTTAAAGCTACACTTGTGGTAAATCCAGCCAAAGTGTCCGATTTCAAAAAGGTTTTACGACGAAAGCTTCCTTGGCCGAGGGCAACTTGGGTAGGGTGATGAAATGGGCTGCCTTGGAAAAGCGATCGATGACCACCAGGATAGTGGTAAGTCCTTGGGTCGGGTCCGGGGAAACCTGCAGTACCTGGTGGACTGGGAGTGTTATGGCCCAGGAGGAGCCTGGGAAATCCTGGACCCGGGCCTTGTTCGGGACTTCAACCAACTACGTGCTGGTTGTCCCAGCTCCGCGGCTGTAGACGCTCCTAGAGGGGTACTGTCATGGCTCCGCCTGTCACCAGAGGGTGGCAGAGACCGCTTTAGAGACTATAATGACAATCAAGTGTTTTCAGTTACTAATTAGGATTTCCTTTTTAGAGAGGGGTGTTTTCTGTTACCCTTTGCAGAAGCTTGATTTGTTTGCCGTGTGCTTTGTCTCATGAGTGAGTTCGAGTCAACAGATGAATCACCTTAGTGGTGAAGTCTCTTCACAGTCCCCAAGTCCAGAACAGACTATGGGAGGCACACAGTTCTACATAGAGCCATTACTACATGGAACTCTATTCCACATAAAGTGACTGATGCAAGCAGTAAAATTGAAAATAAAAAAACGGATAAAAAAACACTTTATGGAACAGCGGGGACTGTGAAGCAACACAAACATTGGCACAGACACATGCATACACACACACACACACACACACACACACACAATAATATATGCACTATTCATACACATGGATTTAGTACTGTAGATATGTGGTAGTGGTGGAGTAGGGGCCTGAGGGCACACAGTGTGCTGTGAAATCTGTGAATGAACTGTAATGTTTTTTAAAATTGTATAACCTGCCTTAATTTTGCTGGACCCCAGGAAGAGTAGCTTCTGCTTTGGCAAAAGCTAATGGTGATCCATAATAAATACAAATACAAATGTCTGCAGTAAGAGGACATCAACAGATGAATCACCTTCGTGGTGAAGTCATGCTAGCAGTAAGAGGACATCAACAGATGAATCACCTTCGTGGTGAAGTCATGTCTAGCAGTAAGAGACAACAACAGATGAATCACCTTCGTGGTGAAGTCAGTCTGCAGTAAGAGCACATCAACAATGAATCACCTTATGGTGAAGTCATGTCTAGCATAAGAGGACATCAACAGATGAATCACACTTAGTGGTGAAGTCATGTCTGGCAGTAAGAGGACAACAACAAGATGAATCACCTTCGTGGTTAAGTCATTCTGCAGTAAGAGCAATCAACAGATGAATCACCTTAGTGGTGAAGTCATGTCTAGCAGTAAGAGACATCAACAGATGAATCACCTTAGGTGAAGTCATGTCTAGCAGTAAGAGACAACAACAGATGAATCACCTTCGTGGTGAAGTCATGTCTAGCAGTAAGAGGACAACAACAGATGAATCACCTCGTGGTGAAGTCATGTCTACAGTAAGAGAGAACAACAACAGATGAATCACCTTCGTGGTGAAGTCATGTCTGCAGTAAGAGGAAAGCAACAGAGTGAAATCACCTTTTGGTGAAGTCATGTCTGCAGTAAGAGGACATCAACAGATGATCACCTTTGTGTGAAGTCATGTCTGCAGTAAGATGACAACAACAGATGAATCATCTTATAATGGTTGAAGTCATGTCGCAGTAAGAGGACATCAACAGATAATCACCTCTGTAAGCATGTCTAGCAGTAAGAGACATCAACAGAAATCACCTTCGTGGTGAAGTCATGTCTGCAGTAAGAGGACATCAACAGATGAATCACCTTCGTGGTGAAGTCATGTCTGCAGTAAGAGGACATCAACAGATGAATCATCTTATGAATGGTTGAAGTCAATGCAATCGCCATTAGATACGCTTTTCTCAACATTTCACTATAACACTTTTTTGTTTTTTGTTGGCTGTGTGGCACACTACTACCACAATGATGACACACACACATTCCAAAGATGATGGAGCTGAAACAATGTCATAATATTCATGATGTTAAACTTTTTGAGGATTTTCTTCATGAAAGATATGAATTATGATAGAGATACTAACGTCAGAGACACCGTATGCCACCTCAAAATACGGAGGGTTGTGAAGAGACAAAATATAAAATTTCTGCAGGACAGTAGTCAGTCAGCACAGTCCATAAACATCACAGTGAGATTTTGAGGGGCAACATTTGAGCAGACAGATGACAAATGTGCCAAACCCAGTCCACCTTGAGCTCTTCACCTATTCTACAGTTAGCTGTCACCACTGTCAAGAGGAAGTTAAGAAATACCACAACTCTGTACGCTCACAGTACCTTTGAGGACAATGTGACAGGAACGCGCAAGACATTACACACTCACACACACCTGTCATTGTGTGGCGTATCGACTGCCAGCGTGATATCAGTCTTCTATTCTGTGACATTTGTCTGACTGAACAGAGTTGTCAGGCAGAGAGGAGAGGAGGAGAGAGGAGAGAGGAGAGGGGGAGAAGAGGAGAGGGGATCGGAGGAGAGGAGAGGGGATAGGAGGAGAGGAGAGGGATAGGAGAGAGAGAGGAGAAGGAGGAGAGAGGAGAGGAGAGAGGAAAGGGAGAGAGGAGAGGAGGATATATATGTATAATATACTATATATTATATATATATATAACACAGTTGAAGTCGGAAGTTTACTTACACCTTAGCCAAATACATTTAAACTCAGTTTTTCACAATATATTGGATAGAAAAAAACGTAGAAGTTTCTAAAAATGTAAAAATGATGTCTGAGACTATAACAGAAATGATATGGCAGGAAAAAATTAAAAGAAAAACCAACCAGATTCTTTTTTTTGAAGGTCCCAGGCTCTTACAATGGAAAGCTTTGGTTCTATTGTAATTCTGGCTCACAGATCGCAATTCCTATTGCTTCAAGTAGATGTAAACAGTCTTTAACCTGTCTAGCCCCGGGTTCCGCTAGCGGAACCCCCCACATTCCACTGAAAAGCAGCGAGCGAAATTAAAAAAATATCTTTTAGAAATATTTACTTTCACACATTAACAAGTCCAATACAGCAATGAAAGATACACATCTTGTGAATCCAGCCAACATGTCCGATTTTTTAAATGTTTTACAGCAAAAACACCACGTATATTTATGTTAGCTCACCACCAAATACAAAAAAGCACAACATTTCTTTCACAGCACAGGTAGCTTGCACACAACCCCCAATATAGAGATAGAATTAGTCACTAACCAAGAAACAACTTCATCAGATGACAGTCTTATAACATGTTATACAATAAATCTATTTTGTTCGAAAAATGTCCATATTTCAAGTATAAATCATAGTTTTACATTGCAGCTACACTCACAAATAGCACCGAAGCAGCTAGAACAATTACAAGAGACCAACGTGAAATACCTAAATACTCATCATAAAACATTTATGAAAAATACATGGTGTACAGCAAATGAAAGATAAGCATCTTGTGAATCAGCCAATATTTCAGATCTTTAAGTGTTTTACAGCAAAAACACAATATAGCATTATATTAGCTTACCACAATAGCCAAAAACACAACCCATTTATCAGCAGCAAAATCAAGATCGCAAAAAAACAGCAAAAGATATATACTTTTCACTAACCTTGACAAAACTTCATCAGATGACAGTCCTATAACATCAGGTTATACAATACACTTAGTGTTTGTTCTAAATGTGCATATTTAGAGCTGAAATCTGTGGTATACATTGTGAAAACGTAGCAACTTTTTCCCAGAATCTCCGGATATATTTCTGACACTCACCTAATCTGACCAAATAACTGATCATAAAACTTTACTAAAAAATACATGTTGTACAGCAAATGAAAGATACACTATTCTTAATGCAATCGCCGTTTAGAATTCTAAAAATAACTTTAGTACGACATACAGCTTACGTTATAGCGAGACAGCGCCTGCAATGAGGGCGGAAAATAATACTAAACATTTTCCACAGAAATACGAAATAACATCATAAATGGTTCGTACTTTTGCTGAGCTTCCATCAGAATCTTGTACAAGGGGTCCTTTGTCCAGAACAATCGTTGTTTGGTTTTAGAATGTCCTTTTCTCCTGTCGAATAGCAACCTAGCTACCAAGTGGCGCGAAGCTGTCCATCATCACCAAACGCAGAGAACGGAAAAAGCAAAACTCCTGATAAACTTTCAATAATCTGATAAAACTATCCTTTATCCTTTATCCTTTTATCCTTTAGTCCTATCCTTTATCCTTAGCCTTTTGTCCAATTTGGACATTTTCACTTAAGGTGTGTACTCACTTTTGTTGCCAGCGGTTTAGACATAATGGCTGTGTGTTGAGTTATTTTGAGGGGACAGCAAATTTACAATTTACAGCAAAATTTACACCGTTATACAAGCTGTACACTCACTACTTTACATATAGCAAAGTGTCATTTCTTCAGTGTTGTCACATTAAAAGATATACTCAAATATTTACAAAAATGTGAGGGGTGTACTCACTTTTGTGATATACTGTAATTCAAACGGTTTTAGAAACTTGAGAGTGTTTCTATCCAATAGTAATAATAATATGCATATTGTACGATCTAGAATAGAGTACGAGTCCGTTTAAATTGGGCACGATTTTTCTCAAAGTGAAAAACAGCTCCCCCCTATCCCAAATCAGCAAGAATTTTAAGTTTTGGTGAAGAGCGCCGAACAATATCAGTCTTTCGGTGCGAGGAAAGAGGCGCGCGCTTACTAATTGTCAGAGCCGCGTGTATAGGTGGCAGGGAAGTCAGGCGCAGGAGAGTTTAAACTGAGTGTAATGGAGACTTTTAATAAATGTCCATTTAACAATGCTCCAAACACGAACAATGTACATACGTAAAAATCAACATGGTACGGGACCCGCGCCACACCTATACATCAATAAACAACAGGGACATATAAACAATCCCTGACAAAGACATGAGGGGAAACAGAGGGTTAAATACACAAGAGGTAATGGATTGAAAACAGGTGTGTGGGAAGACAAGACAAAAGCAATGGAAAATGAAAAATGGATCGATGATGGCTAGAAGACCGTGACCGTCGACCGCCGAAACCACCGCCCGAACAAGGAGAGGACAACGACTTCGGCAGAAGTCGTGACAGTACCCCCCCCCTGACGCGCGGCTCCAGCCGCGCGCGACCACCGGCCTCGGGGACGACCCGGAGGGCGAGTGCAGGGCGATCCGGATGGAGGCGGTGGAATTCTTTTAACATGGAAGGATCTAAAACGTCCTCCACCGGAACCCAGCATCTCTCCTCCGGCCCGTGACCCCTCCCAGCCACGACGTACTGAAGGCCCCTCGCCCACGTCTCGAATCCAAAATGGATCGAACAGAGTACGCCTGGACCCCCTCGATGTCAAGAGAGGCGGAGGAACTTCACGCCACTTCAGCCTCCTGGAGCGCCAGCCCACCACCGGTCCGAGGAGAGACACATGGAACGAGGTTAAATACGTAATTAGTGGGCAGTTGTACCTATAACATACCTCGTTCACTCTCCTCAGGACTTTAAACGGCCCCACAAACGCGGACCAGCTTCCGGCAGAGGCAGGCGGAAGGCAGGTTTCGGGTCGAAGCCAGACCCTGTCCCCAGGTGCGAACACCGGGGCCTCACTCGCGACGTCTGCGCCCAATTTTCTGGCGCCTTATGGCCGCTGAAGGTGGACGTGGGCTTGCCCCCAGGTTTCCTCAGCCGCGCCGAAAACCAATTGTCCACCGCAAGAGCCTCGGTCTGGCTCTGATCCAAGGAGCCAGAACCGGCTGATACCCTAATACACATTGGAAAAGAGTGAGGATATGGAAGAGTGACGTAGCGAGTTCTGGGCCATCTCTGCCAGGCACGAACTTCGCCCACTCCCCTGGCCCGGTCCTGCAATAGGACGCAAAAACCTGCCCACATCCTGGTTAACTCTCTCCACCTGCCCATTACTCTCGGGTGAAAACCTGAGGTAAGACTAACCGAGATCCCCAGACTTTCCATGAACGCCTTCCAGACCCTTGATGTGAACGGGGACCCCGATCAGACACTATATCCTCAGGCACCCCATAGTGCCGGAAAACGTGTGTAAACAGGGCCTCTGCAGTTTGTAAGGCCGTTGGGAACCGGCAACGGAGAGACGACAGGACTTCGAAACCGATCCACAAACGACCAGGATCGTGGTGTAACCCCTGTGAAGTGGAAGATCAGTCAAAAAAATCCACCACAGTGCGACCTGCCTTGAGGAACAGGTAAAGGTTGAAGCTTACCTCTGGTCAGGGATTCTATCAGAGCCGTGTTATAGGTGCAGGGAAGTCAGGCGCAGGAGAGTTAAACTGAGTGTAATGGAGACTTTTAATAAATGTCCATTTAACAATGCTCCAAACACGAACAAGTGTACATACGTAAAAATCAACATGGGTACGGGACCGTCGCACACCTATACATCAAAAACAACAGTTGACATAAAAACATCCCTGACAAAGACATGAGGGGAAACAGAGGGTTAAATACACAAGAGTAATGGATGGGATGAAAACATGTGTTGGGAAGACAAGACAAAAGCAATGGAAAATGAAAAATGGATCGATGATGGCTAGAAGACCGGTGACGTCGACCGCCGAACACCGCCCGAACAAGGAGAGGCAACGACTTCGGCAGAAGTCGTGACACTAATTTTAAAACTAAAACTAACTCCTGTTAACGGGATCGATATGACAACAGCCAGTGAAAGTGCAGGGCGCCAAATTCAAACAACAGAAATCTCATAATTAAAATTCCTCAAACATACATGTATCTTATACCATTTTAAAGGTAATCTTGTTGTTAATCCCACCAAAGTGTCCGATTTCAAATAGGGCTTTACAGCGAAAACACCACAAACGATTATGTTAGGTCACCGCAAAATCACAGAAAAACACAGCCATTTTTCGAGCCAAAGACAGGAGTCACAAAAAGCAAAAATAGAGATAAAATGAATCACTAACCGTTGATGATCTTCATCAGATGACACTCATAGGACTTCATGTTACAGAATACATATATGTTTTGCTCGATAAAGTTCAAATTTATATCCAAAAACCTCAGTTTACATTGGCGCCATGTTCAGAAATGCCTCCAAAACATCCGGAGAAATTGCAGAGAGCAACATCAAATAACATAAATACTCATCATAAACTTTGATGAAAGATACATGTTTTACATAGATTTAAAGATACACTTGTTCTTAATGCAACCGCTGTGTCAGATTTCAAAAAACTTTACGGCAAAAGCACAATATTCAATCATCTGAGAATAGCGTTCAGCCACAAAAGGAAGCCATACAGTTACCCGCCAAATTGTGCAGTCAACAAAACTCATAAATAGCATTATAAATCTTCACTTACCTTTGCTGATCTTCGTCGGAATGCACTCCCAAGGCTCCCACTTCCACAAGACATGTTCGTTTTGTTCGGTAATGTCCATCATTTATGTCCAAATAGCTATTTTTGTTAGCTTGTTTGGTAAACAAATCCAGAAGTCAAGAAGCGTTTAGTGAACACTAAAATCAGACGAAATGTCAAAAAGTTCCGTAACAGTCAGTAGAAACATGTCAAACGATGGTTTGAATCAATCTTTAGAATGTTTTTAACATATATCTTCAATAACGTTCCAACCGGAGAATTCCATTGACATCAGAAGTGCGATGGAACAGAGTTCCCTCTCATGTGAACGCGGTCAGAGCATGGTCAGCTCATGATAGACCTTACTCATTCCTGTCTCCTTCGGCCCCACTTCACAGTAGAGGCATCAGACAAGGTTCTACAGACTGTTGACATCTAGTGGAAGCCGTAGGAAGTGCAAACAGATCCATATCCCACTGTGTATTCAACAGGGGCTGGGTTGAAAATCGACCAACCTCAGATTTACCACTTCCTGTTTGGATTTCTTCTCAGGCTTTTGCCTGCCATATGAGTTCTGTTATACTCACAGACATCATTCAAACAGTTTTAGAAACTTCAGAGTGTTTTCTATCCAATAGTAATAATAATATGAATATTTTAAAGCCAAAACTCCTGATAAACTTTCAATAATCTGATAAAACTATCCTTTACCTTTATCCTTTTATCCTTATCCTTTATCCTTATCCTTTAGCCTTTGTCCAATTGGACATTTTCACTTAAGGTGGTACATTCACTTTTGTTGCCAGCGGTTTAGACATTAATGGCTGTTGTGTTGAGTTATTTTGAGGGGACAGCAAACTTTACAATTTACAGCAAAATTTACAGCCGTTATACAAGCTGTACACTCACTACTTTACATTGGTAGCAAAGTGTCATTTCTTCAGTGTTGTCACATGGAAAACTAATATATTACAAGAATGTCAAGGTACTCACTTTATGTACATGAGGTACAAACTGTCAACGGTTCTTAAAACTGCAGAGTGTTTCTATCCAATAGATTAAGGAAATATGATGAAGCTATTCGTAGTTAGTACGATCTAGAATAGGAGTACGAGTCCGTTTGAAAATTGGGCACGATTTTTCTACCAAAGTGAAAACAAGCTCCCTACTCCCTATCCCAACATACAGGCAAGAATTTTAAGTTTGGTGAAGAGAGCGCCGGAACAATATCAGTCTTTCGGTGCGAGGAGAGGGAGGCGCGCGCTTACTAATTGTCAGAGCCGCGTGTATAGGTGGCAGGGAAGTCGAGGCGCAGGAGAGTTATAAACTGAGTGTAATGGAGACTTTTAATAATGTCCATTAACAATGCTCCAAACACGAAACAATGTACATACGTAAAAATCAACATGGGATACGGGACCCGTCGCACAACCTCTATACATCAATAAACAACAGTTGACATAAAACAATCCCTGACAAAGACATGAGGGAGAAACAGAGGGTTAAATACACAAGAGGTAATGGTAGGGATTGAAAACAGGTGTGTGGGAAGACAAGACAAAAGCAATGGAAAATGAAAAATGGATCGATGATGCGTCTAGAAGACCGTGACGTCGACGCGCACACACGCGCCCGAACAAGGAGAGGCAAACGACTTCGACAGAAGTCGTGACAGTACCCCCCCCCTGACGCGCGGCTCCAGCCGCCGCCGTCCGACACGCGAGCCTCGGGCTCGGAGGGACGACCCGGAGGCGAGTGCAGGGCGATCCGGATGGAGGCGGTGGAATTCTTTTAACATGGAAGGATCTAAAACGTCCTCCACCGGAACCCAGCAATCTCTCCTCCGGCCCGTACCCCTCCCAGTCCACAGGTACTGAGGAGCCCCTCGCGCCACGTCTCGAATCCAAAATGGATCGAACAGAGTACGCCTGGACCCCCTCGATGTCAAGAGGAGGCGGAGGAACTTCACGCACTTCAGCCTCCTGGAGCGGGCCAGCCACCACCGGCCTGAGGAGAGACACTGGAACGAGGGTTAATACGGTAATTAGTGGGCAGTTGTAACTATAACATACCTCGTTCACTCTCCTCAGGACTTTAAACGGCCCCACAAACGCGGATCCAGCTTCCGGCAGAGCAGCGGAAGGGCAGGTTTCGGGTCGAGAGCCAGACCCTGTCCCCAGGTGCGAACACCCGGGCCTCACTGCGCGGCGAGTCTGCCAGCATTTTCTGGCGCCTTATGGCGCGCTGAAGGTGGACGTGGGCTGCTCCCGTTTCCTCAGCCGCGCCGAAAACCAATTGTCCACCGCAGGAGCCTCGGTCTGGCTCTGATGCCAAGGAGCCAGAACCGGCTGATACCCTAATACACATTGAAAAAGGAGTGAGGTTAGTGGAAGAGTGACGTAGCGAGTTCTGGGCCATCTCTGCCCAGGGCACGAACTTCGCCCACTCCCCTGGCCGGTCTGGCAATAGGACCGCAAAAACCTGCCCACATCCTGGTTAACTCTCTCCACCTGCCCATTACTCTCGGGGTGAAAACCTGAGTAAGACTAACCGAGAGATCCCCAGACGTTCCATGAAACGCCTTCCAGACCCTTGATGTGAACTGGGGACCCCGATCAGACACTATATCCTCAGGCACCCACATAGTGCCGGAAAACGTGTGTAAACAGGGCCTCTGCATTTTGTAAGGCCGTTGGGAGACCGGCAACGGGAGGAGACGACAGGACTTCGAAAACCGATCCACAACGACCAGGATCGTGGTGTAACCCTGTGAAGGTGGAAGATCAGTCAAAAAAATCCACCCGACAGGTGCGACCGAGTGGCCGTGAGGAACAGGTAAAGGTTTGAAGCTTACCTCTGGTCAGGGATTCTGTCAGAGCCGTGTGTATAGGTGGCAGGGAAGTCAGGCCGCAGGAGAGTTAAACTGAGTGTAATGGAGACTTTTAATAAATGTCCATTTAACAATGCTCCAAACACGACAATGTACATACGTAAAAATCAACATGGGTACGGGACCTCGCACACCATACATCAATAAACAACAGTTGACATAAACAATCCCTGACAAAGACATGAGGGGAAACAGAGGTTAATACACAAGAGGTATATGGATTTGAAAACAGGTGTGTGGAAGACAAGACAAGAAGCGAATGGAAATGAAAAATGGACGATGATGGCTAGAAGACGGTGACGTCGACCGCCGAACACCGCCCGAACAAGGAGAGGCAACGACTTCGGCAGAAGTCGTGACACTAATTTTAAAACTAAAACTAACTCCTGTTAACGGGATCGATATGACAACAGCCAGTTGAAAGTGCAGGGCGCCAAATTCAAACAACAGAAATCTCATAATTAAAATTCCTCAAACATACATGTATCTTATACCATTTTAAAGGTAATCTTGTTGTTAATCCCACCAAAGTGTCGATTTCAAATAGGGCTTTACAGCGAAAAACCCACAAACGATTATGTTGGTCACCGCAAAATCACAGAAAAACACAGCCATTTTCGAGCAAAGACAGGATCACAAAAAAAAAAATAGAGATAAAATGAATCACTAACGTTGATGGATCTTCATCAGATGACACTCATAGGACTTCATGTTACAGAATACATATATGTTTTGCTCGATAAAGTTCAAATTTATATCCAAAAACCTCAGTTACATTGGCGCCATGTTCAGAAATGCCTCCAAAACATCCGGAGAAATTGCAGAGAGCAACATCAAATAACATAATACTCATCATATAACTTTGATGAAGATACATGTTTTACATAGATTTAAAGATACACTTGTTCTTAATGCACGCTGTGTCAGATTTCAAAAAAACTTTACGGCAAAAGCACAATATTCAATCATTCTGAGAATAGCGTTCAGCCACAAAAAGGAAGCCATACAGTTACCGCCAATTGTGCAGTGCAACAAACTCATAAATAGCATTATAAATCTTCACTTACCTTTGCTGATCTTCGTCGGAATGCACTCCCAAGGCTCCCCACTTCCACAAGACATGTTGGTTGTTGTTCGGTAATGTCCATCATTTATTATGTCCAAATAGCTATTTTTGTTAGCTTGTTTGGTAAACAAATCCAGAAGTCAAGAAGGCGTTTAGTGAACACTAAAATCAGACGAAACAGTGTCCAAACAAGTTCGTACAAGTCCAGGATGTCGTTAGAAGTGGAACAATGTCAACAACGGATTGGATTTGAACTGCAAATCTTGCTAGAAATGTTTTAACATAATATTTGCATAAACGTGGTCCAGTTTCCACACTTGAGTCGTTGTCTCATTTAGAGTAGTGCCAACTTGGTGGCACATGCAGGATAAGTGGCGCACCTGTGGAGACTAAAGCACTTACCAGATCCATGCAGCGATTGTGAAATTCAGCTGCCGTGTAGTAGCGCATTCGCGTCAGCTGCGAATGGATTATGGTGACCCTTACTAACATTCCCTGTCCTCCCTTCGGACCCGGTCACGCGTTCCACTCTCTAGGTGAGATGAGGTGCTCGTATCGATGACAAGGTTGCATATATTGGCCAAGCAGCATCTGTCTTCAGTGGGAACGTAATCCTATAAGTTGCGGATAACTAGCCGTAGGAGGGGCAGAACCAGGATCCAATATGCCACTGTGTAATTCAACCAGGGGCTGGGTTGGAAAATCAGACAACGCCTCAGATTGTACCCCACTTCCGTTTGGATTATCTTTCAGGCTTTGCCTGCCATACTGAGGTTTCTGTTATCTCAACAGACGCAGTCAT
>NW_019943826.1:14689-24542 GCF_002910315.2 Salvelinus sp. IW2-2015
GCAACTGGAACAGGGCAGTTACCATGTGGGCTAGCTCAATACTGCCCCTGCAACCATAAGACGTTTTAATTTCCTATTGAACATACTACTTTCCATATGAAATATTATCGTTTATTTACATTTTAGGGTACCTGAGGATTAAATAGAAACTTGTTTGGACAAAGTTTAGCGGTAGCTTTTTGGACTCCTTGTCTGCATGTTGAACGAGTGGATTACTGAAATCGATGGCGCCAACTAAACAGACTTTTTGGGATATAAAGATGGATTTTATCTAACGAAACAAAGATTCATGTTTGTAGCTGGGACCCTTGGGATGCAAACAGAGGAGATTTTCAAAAGTAAGTGATTATGGAATCGCTATTTGTGATTTTGTGAAGCCTGTGCTAGTTGAATTTATTTGGGATGTGGGGCGCCGTCCTCAGACATCACATGGTATGCTTTCGCTGTAAAGCCTATTGTAAATCGGACAACGCAGTTAGATTAACAAGAATTTAAGCTTTTTAAAGATATAAGATACTTGTATGATCATAAATGTTTAATATTACGATTATTATTTGAATTGTGCGCCCTCCAATTTCACCGGATGTTGTCGACAGCTAGCGGGGACGCCTATCCCTAAGAAGTTTTAAGAATGTGAAATGTCAGGATAAAAGTTGAGAGCATGATGTTATTCAAACAGTTTTAGAAACTTCAGAGTGTTTTCTATCCAATAGTAATAATAATATGAATATTTTAGCAACTGGAACAGGCAGTTTACTGTGGGCTACTCAATACTGCCCCTGCAACCATAAGACGTTTTAATTTCCTATTGAACATACTACTTTCCATATGAAATATTATCGTTTATTTACATTTTAGGGTACCTGAGGATTAAATAGAAACTTGTTTGGACAAAGTTTAGCGGTAGCTTTTTGGACTCCTTTGTCTGCATGTTGAACGAGTGGATTACTGAAATCGATGGCGCCAACTAAACAGACTTTTTGGGATATAAAGATGGATTTTATCTAACGAAACAAAGATTCATGTTGTAGCTGGGACCCTTGGGATTGCAAACAGAGGAGGATTTTCAAAAGTAAGTGATRTATTGAATCGCTATTTGTGATTTTGTGAAGCCTGTGCTAGTTGAATTTATTTGGGATGTGGGGCGCCGTCCTCAGACAATCACATGGTATGCTTTCGCTGTAAAGCCTATTGTAAATCGGACAACGCAGTTAGATTAACAAGAATTTAAGCTTTTAAAAGATATAAGATACTTGTATGATCATAAATGTTTAATATTACGATTATTTATTTGAATTGTGCGCCCTCCAATTTCACCGGATGTTGTCGACAGCTAGCGGGACGCCTATCCCTAAGAAGTTTTAAGAATGTGAAATGTCAGAATAATAGTTGAGAGCATGATTTATTTCAGAAGAGGAGAGGAGAAAAGGAGGGTATGGAAGTATAACAATATGGATGGAGTAGGATACTAGAGTGGCGGGAAAGGAAAGGAAGAGGACTGAGAGAAGAGCTAAGAGTTGACCAGGGTATGTATTAACTATAATAGTCCTGGTAGACCAGGGTATATATTAACTATAATAGTCCTGGTAGACCAAGGTATGTATTAACTACAATGGTACTGGTAGACCAGGGTATATATTAACTATAATAGTCCTGATAGACCAGGGTATGTATTAACTATAATAGTCCTGATAGACCAGGGTATGTATTAACTATAATAGTCCTGATAGACCAGGGTATATATTAACTATAATAGTCCTGATAGACCAGGGTATGTATTAACTATAATAGTCCTGATAGACCAGGGTATGTATTAACTATATTAGTCCTGATAGACCAGGGTATGTATTAACTATAATAGTCCTGATAGACCAGGGTATGTATTAACTATAATAGTCCTGATAGACCAGGGTATGTATTAACTATAATAGTCCTGGTAAACCAGGGTATATATTAACTATAATAGTCCTGGTAGACCAGGGTATGTATTAACTATAATGGTCCTGATAGACCAGGGTATGTATTAACTATAATAGTCCTGGTAGACCAGGGTATGTATTAACTATAATGGTCCTGGTAGAACCAAGGGTGTCACGATCGTGTGGGGGATTGACGGACCAAAACGCAGCATTTGGAAAATAAGCCATCTTCCTTTTATTGAGAAGAAGGAAAAAACGAAACAAAAACACTTACAAACTAACCAAAACAATAAACGACCGTGAAGCTAATAAACGTAGTGCACATACACAGGCTACAAACGTTCAGACATAGACAATTTCCCACAAATACCTAAAGCCTATGGCTCCCTTAAATATGGCTCCCAATCAGAGACAACTATGACCCAGCTGTCTCTGATTGAGAACAAACCAGGCAGCCATAGACTTTTCTAAACACCTACACTCAACCATAGACTATACTAGACACATACACTAAACCATAGACTATTCTAGACACATCCACTCAACCAAACCCATACACTCTAACAATTTCCCTAGACACTCCAAACCACCCAAGACAATACAAAAACACAAACCTAACCCCATGTCACACCCTGACCTAACTAAAATAATAAAGAAACAAAGAATACTAAGGCCAGGCGTGACATAACCCCCCCTTAAGGTGAGAACTCCGGGCGCACCAGCACATACGTCTAGGGGAGGGTCTGGGTGGGCTTCCGTCCACGGCGGCGGCTCCGGCACTGGTCGTGGTCCCCACCCCACCATAGTCACTACCTCTTTCCTAGCCCACTGGAATAAGGGGCAGCACCGGACTAAGGGGGAGCACCGGACTAAGGGGCAGCACCAGGATAAGGGACAGTCCGGACTAAGGGACAGTACCGGACTAAGGGACAGTACCGGACTAAGGGACAGTACCGGACTAAGGGACAGTACCGGACTAAGGGAGCACCAGGATAAGGGACAGCACCAGGATAAGGACAGCACCAGGATAAGGGACTGCCCCAGGATAAGGGGCAGCTCCGGACTGAGGTACGGCAGCTCCGGACTGAAGGGCTGATCCTGGCTGGCCAGCTCTGGCGGATCCTGGCTGACGCTCATGGCTGGCTGACGGATCTGGCTGCTCATGGCTGGCTGACGGATCTGGCTGCTCATGGCTGGCTGACGGATCTGGCTGCTCATGGCTGGCTGACGGATCTGGCTGCTCATGGCTGGCTGACGGATCTGGCTGCTCATGGCTGGCTGACGGATCTGGCTGCTCATGGCTGGCTGACGGATCTGGCTGCTCATGGCTGGCTGACGGATCTGGCTGCTCATGGCTGGCTGACGGATCTGGCTGCTCATGGCTGGCTGACGGATCTGGCTGCTCATGGCTCGTGGCGATCTGGCGCATCTGGCGAGATCTGGCTGCTCATGGCTCGCTGGCGGATCTGCTGCTCATGTCGCTGCGGATCTGGCTGTCATGCTCGCTGGCGGATCTGGCAGATCCTGTCTGGTTGGCGGCTCTGGCAGATCTGTCTGGTTGGCGGTTGGCAGATCCTGCTGGTTGCGTCTGGCAGATCTGTCTGGTGGCGGCTTGGTCTGGGCTCTGGCGATCCTGTCTGGTGGCGGCTCTGGCAGATCTGTCTGTGTTGGCGGCTCTGGCAGATCCTGTCTGGTTGGCGGCTCTGGCAGATCCTGTCTGGTTGGCGGCTCTGGCAGATCCTGACTGACGAACGGCTCTAGCGGCTCGGGACAGACGGGCGGCTCAGATGGCGCTGGGGAGACGGATGGCTGAGATGGCGCTGGAGAGATGGATGGCTCAGATGGGCTGGAGAGACGGATGGCTCAGATGGCGCTGGAGAGACGGATGGCTCAGATGGCGCTGGAGAGACTGATGGCTCAGATGGCGATGGAGAGACGGATGGCTCAGATGGCGCTGGAGAGACGGATGGCTCTAGCCGGCTGAGGCGCACTGTAGGCCTGGTGCGTGGTGCCGGAACTGGTGGTACCGGGCTGGGGAACACGCATCTCAGGGCTAGTGCGGGGTAGCAGGAACAGGGCATACTGGACCCTGGAACGCACATTAGGCCTAGTGCGTGGTGCCGGAACTGGTGGTACCGGGCTGGGGACACGCATCTCAGGGATAGTGCGGGGAGCAGCAACAGGACGCACAGGACTCTGGGGCACACAGGAGGTTGTTGCGTGGTTTAGGCACTGGTGGTAAAGGGCTGGAGACACGCACCATAGGGCTAGTGCGTGGAGGAGGCACTGGTGGTACTGGGTAGGGGCGGGGAGGTGGCGCCGGAAATACCCGGACCGTGCATGCGTACTGGCTCCTTGAGCGCCGAGCTGCCCAACCTTACCTGGTTGTATGCTCCCGTCGCCTGACCAGTGCGGGGAGGTGGAATACCCCGCACCGGCCTATGTAGGCGAACCGGGGACACCATGCGTAAGGCTGGTGCCATGTACGCCGGCCGAGGAGACGCACTGTGACCAGATGCGTTGGGCCGGCTTCATGACATAAGGCTCAACGCTCAGTCTAGCCCGGCCGATACGTGGAGCTGGAATGTACCGAACCGGGCTATGCACGCGTACAGGAGACACCGTGCGCTCTACTGCGTAACACGGTGTCTGCCCGTACTCTCGCTCTCCACGGTAAGTACAGGGAGTAGGCGCAGGTTTCCTACCTGACTTCGCCACACTCCCTTTAAGGCCCCCCCAAGAAATTTTGGGTTGTACTCACGGGCTTCCAGCCTTGTCTCCGTGCTGCTCCTCATATCGCCTCCTCTCGCCTTTAGCTGCCTCCAGCTCTTCACGAGGAAGGCGATATTCTCCCGGTTGTGCCCACGGCCCCTTACCATCCAGTATCTCCTCCCATGTCCAAGAATCCTGTGTAGGTGGGTCCTGTTGCCGCTTTACATGCCGCTTGGTCCTGTATTGGTGGGGTAATTCTGTAACGATCGTGTGGGGGATTGACGGACCAAAACGCAGCATTTGGAAAATAAGCCATCTTCCTTTATTGAGAAGAAGGAAAAAACGAACAAAAAACACTTACAAACTAACCAAAACAATAAACGACCGCTGAAGCTAATAAACGTAGTGCACATACACAGGCTACAAACGTTCGACATAGACAATTTCCCACAAATACCTAAAGCCTATGGCTCCCTTAAAATATGGCTCCCAATCAGGAGCAACTATGACCAGCTGTCTCTGATTGAGAACCAAATCAGGCAGCCATAGACTTTTCTAAACACCTACACTCAACCATAGACTATACTAGACACATACACTAAACCATAGACTATTCTAGACACATCCACTCAACACAAACCCATAACTCTAACAAATCCCTAGACACTCCAAACCACCCAAGACAATACAAAAACACAAACCTAACCCCATGTCACACCCTGACCTAACTAAAATAATAAAGAAAACAAAGAATACTAAGGCCAGGGCGTGACACAGGGTATGTATTAACTATAATAGTCCTGATAGACACAGGGTATGTATTAACTATAATGGTCCTGGTAGACCAGGGTATGTATTAATTATAATACTCCTGGTAGACCAGGGTATATATTAACTATAATAGTCCTGGTGACCAGGGTATGTATTAACTATAATAGTCCTGGTAGACCAGGGTATGTATTAACTATAATAGTCCTGGTGGACCAGGGTATGTATTAACATAATAGTCCTGGTGGACCAGGGTATGTATTAACTATAATAGTCCTGGTAGACCAGGGTATATATTAACTATGATAGTCCTGGTAGACCAGGGTATTATTAACTATAATGTCCTGGTATAACAGGTATATATTAACTAAAAGTCCTGGTAGACCAGGGTATGTATTAACTATAATAGTCCTGGTAGACCAGGGTATGTATTAACTATAATAGTCCTGGTAGACCAGGGTATATATTACTATAATAGTCCTGATGACCAGGGTATGTATTAACTATAATAGTCCTGTAGACCAGGGTATGTATTAACTATAATGGTCCTGATAGACCAGGGTATGTATTAACTATAATAGTCCTGGTAGACCAGGGTATATATTAACTATATAGTCCTGGTAGACCGGGGTATGTATTAACTACAATAGTCCTGGTAGACAGGGTATTGTATTAACTATAATGGTCCTGGTAGACCAGGGTATGTATTAACTACAATAGTCCTGATAAACCAGGGTATGTATTAACTATAATAGTCCTGGTAAACCAAGGAATCCTCCCTGATTCACGTCCAGAATGGGTGTGTAACTCTGGCCGGAACTGTCCATGTGATTCCCTCCAGTCTTTATTTGTTTTGCTACTGGTGTACTCTGGGTATTGTACCCTTGAATGTGAACGGGGGTAAATATAGTGAACAAAGAGAGAAGAGAGAGAGAGAGAGAGACAAGAGAGACAGAGAGACGAAGACAGAGAGAGACACAGAGACAGAGAGACAGAGAGACAGAGACACAGAGACACAGAGAGACAGAGAGACAGAGAGAGAGACAGACAGAGACACAAGAGACAGAGAGGACAGAGACACGAGACACAGAGAGACAGAGAGACGAGAACAGAGAGACAGAGAGACGAGAGACAGAGAGACAGAGAGACAGAGAGGATGTAAAAATAGTTTACTCTGCTCCATGGATCCGCCCGGAGTTGAAATCATTAATGACTGGTCTGATTCCCCTTGACTGGTGTCATGTGTGATTCCAGTAGATGGCGATGCAGACTAGCTCTTCGTCTAACGGCCCAAACGGCGACTTATTCCCTACGTATTATCTTGGGATTTGTGCAATAGGAGGGAATAAGGCTGCCGTTCAGGAAGCGTCTAATCTACGTAGTAGGTTTCAGGAAGCTGTTATACGATGATAACCTTGAAATCCCGAATATCCCAAGATGCTTAGAGTTTTCTAAGATAGTCAAGCTACAGTAGGACGTAACAGGGGTCCAAGTGTTGCCGTCACAAAACTGCTGTGGCCTATTTTTCATGATAGATACATGGATAATGTATAAACCGTATTCGTATTCATTGTGGAAGTATTCTACTGGTTGTTGAGAGGGGAAAAGGGATCCAAGATGATAATGTGTGTGTGTGTGATATCTGCTACATGTCTGAATCTGATATCTCATGAGATCTGTTGCATGTGTGAATAGAAACAGTTCACGTCGATAACATTAATATTTCAATGAGAATCATTTTCACCTGTGTGTGTGTGTGTGTGTGTGTGTGTGTGTGTGTGTGTGTGTGTGTGTGTGTGTGGATCCTGGAGGTGAGTGTGTACCAAGAACAGAAACTCTCTTCTCCTCTCTTCTCCTCTCTTCTCCTCTCTTCTCCTCTCTTCTCCTCATTTCTCCTCTCTTCTCCTCTCTTCTCCTCTCTTCCCGCATCAGCGTTTTTTAGAAAGACTTCCACTCTAGAGGGTCCTCTGTGACCCCCCCTACTCACCTCTCTCTACCCCCCCCAGCCTCCTCCTCGTGTCATCCCCTGTAACCCTGACTCCCATCAGCAAGTCTGTCCTGTCCTTCCTACCGGCAGGTACATTGTTGTTGCTTTATCAGTTCTGATCCAAGGTCAGTTTAATTCTGACCTGTACCAGTCACAGGGAAAAGGTAAGAGATCACACCTGCTCCACTCACATAGATTGATTTAATTAATTAAAGGTATCAGTAGAACAAAGTGTTACAAAACCGTGTTTACATTTACATAATTTAGCAAGACGCTCTTATCCAGAGCGACTTACAGGAGCTGATACGGTTTAGTGCTCAAGGGCACAACAACCCATTTTTTTCAACCAATCTGCTCAGGGATTTGAACCAGCAACCTTTTGGTTACTGCCACAACGCTCTTAACCGCTACCTGCCACCAGTGTGAGGAGTTAGGTGGTGTAGGGAGAGGAAAGGAGAAGGAGGAGGATGCGGGGGGAGGGGAAGAAGAGGGGAGAGAAAGAGAAGAAGAGGTGAGAGGTGAGAGGAGAGAAGAAATCAAATCAAATCAAATGTATTTATAAAGCCCTTCTTACATCAGCTGATATCTCAAAATGCTGTACAGAAACCCAGCCTAAAACCCCAAACAGCAAGCAATGCAGGTGTAGAAGCACGGTGGCTAGGAAAAACTCCCTAGAAAGGCCAAAACCTAGGAAGAAACCTAGAGAGGAACCAGGCTATGAGGGGTGGCCAGTCCTCTTCTGGCTGTGCCGGGTGGAGATTATAACAGAACATGGCCAAGATCTTCAAATGTTCATAAATGACCAGCATGGTCAAATAATAATCAGGAGTAAATGTCAGTTGGCTTTTCAGAGCCGATAATTAAGAGTATAATTAAGAGTACATTTGAAACCGCTCCTGAGAGTTCTCTCTTACTTTAGAGGACGTGTCTTTGATTTTTTTGACCTTGTGTGGCTTTCTATTGTGAACATTTACAAATACAGTACATTTACTGCTACTGTATTTTACGTAGCACATTATACAGTAAAATTCAAAAATAAATCAAATAGTACAGTAACATCCAAAATACATAAAATATTTCCCGGCAATTGAATATTATCCTACAGCGCAATATAATTTATGGTAATCTACCGCATTCAGATTATACAGTTTGATACTGTTGATTCTATACTAAGATTATACAGTTTGATATTATTGATTATATATTCAGATTATACAGTTTGATATTATTGATTATATATTCAGATTATACAGTTTGATATTATTGATAACATCCAAAATACATAAAATATTTCCCAGGCAATTGAATATTATCCTACAGCGCAATATAATTTATGGTAATCTACCGCATTCAGATTATACAGTTTGATACTGTTGATTTCTATACTAAGATTAATACAGTTTGATATTATTGATATATATTCAGATTATACAGTTTGATATTATGATTATATATTCAGATTTTACAGTTGATATTATTGATTTATATTCAGTTATAAGTTTGATACTGTTAATTATATACTGAGATTATACAGTTTGATATTATTGATTATATATTCATATTATACAGTTTGATACTGTTAATTATATACTGAGATTATACAGTTTGATATTATTGATTATATATTCAGATTATACAGTTTGATACTGTTAATTATATCTGAGATTATACAGTTTGATATTATTGATTATATATTCAGATTATACAGTTTGATATATTGATTATATACTGGATTATACAGTTTGATATTATTGATTATATATTCAGTATTAACAGTTTGATACTGATTAATATGACTGAGATATACAGTTTGATATTATTGATTATATATTCAGATTATACAGTTTGATACTGTTAATTATATACTGAGATTATACAGTTTGATATTATTGATTATATATTCAGATTATACAGTTTGATACTGTTAATTATATACTGAGATTATACAGTTTGATATTATTGATTATATATTCAGATTATACAGTTTGATACTGTTAATTATATACTGAGATTATACAGTTTGATATTATTGATTATATATTCAGATTATACGGTTTGATACTGTTAATTATATACTGAGATTATACAGTTTGATATTGTTAATTATATACTGAGATTATACAGTTTGATATTGTTAATTATACATTCAGATTATACGGTTTGATACTGTTAATTATATAGTGAGATTATACAGTTTGATATTATTGATTATATATTCAGATTATAACAGTTTGATATTATTGATTATATATTTCAGATTATACAGTTTGAATATTGTTAATTATATACTGAGATTATACAGTTTGATATTGTTAATTATATACTGAGATTATACAGTTTGATATTGTTAATTATATCTGAGATTATACAGTTTGATAATTGTTTAATTATATATCTGAGATTATACAGTTTGATATTGTTAATTATATACTTGAGAATTATATATCAGTTTGATATGTTAATATAC
>NW_019943826.1:26438-32171 GCF_002910315.2 Salvelinus sp. IW2-2015
TTTATATTCAGTTATACCAGTTTGATACTGTTAATTATATACTGAGATTATACAGTTTGATAATTATTGATTATATATTCATAGTTATACAGTTTGAATATGTTAATTATATACTGAGATATACAGTTTGATATTTTGATTATATATTCAGATTATACAGTTTGATACTGTTAATTATATACTGATATTATACAGTTTTGATATTATTGATTATATATTCAGATTATACAGTTTGATATTATTGAATTATATACTGAGATTATACAGTTTTGATATTATTGATTATATATTCAGATTATACAGTTTGATACTGTTATTATATGCTGAGATTATACAGTTTGATATTATTGATTATATATTCAGATTATACAGTTTGATACTGTTAATTATATACTGAGATTATACAGTTTGATATTATTGATTATATATTCAGATTATACAGTTTGATACTGTTAATTATATACTGAGATATATACAGTTTGATATTATTGATTATATATTCAGATTATACAGTTTTGATACTGTTAATTATATACTGAGATTATACAGTTTGATATTATTGATTATATATTCAGATTATACGGTTTGAATACTGTTATTTATATACTGAGATTATACAGTTTGATATTGTTAATTATATACTGAGATTATACAGTTTGATATTGTTAATTATACATTCAGATTATACGGTTTGATACTGTTAATTATATAGTGAGATTATACAGTTTGATATTATTGATTATATATTCAGATTATAACAGTTTGATATTATTGATTATATATTCAGATTATACAGTTTGATATTGTTAATTATATACTGAGATTATACAGTTTGATATTGTTAATTATATACTGAGATTATACAGTTTGATATTGTTAATTATATACTGAGATTATACAGTTTGATATTGTTAATTATATACTGAGATTATACAGTTTGATATTGTTAATTATATACTGAGATTATACAGTTTGATATTGTTAATTATACATTCAGATTATACGGTTTGATACTGTTAATTATATACTGAGATTATACAGTTTGATACTGTTAATTATACATTCAGATTATACGTTTCATATTGTTAATTATACATTGATTATACATTTCATATTATTAATTGTTCAGTGTTTTCTGTGACGATTACAAACAAAATGTACAGTGCCTGTATGTGTGCGTGTGCATGCATGTGTGTGCTTGTGTACGTTGTGTGTCTATGTTGTGGTGTGTATGTGTGAGTGTGTGTCTATGTTTGTGTGTGTGTGTGTGAGTGTGTGTGTGTAGGATGAATCGTGATGCGGGACATACTCCCTGTTCATTACAATATGTTTACTTAGTCCTTCCAGCGTGACCTCTCTCAGAGCCCCTAATTAAATACTGCACACTAACATCCCCCTTAATGACTTACCCTGTCTCAGCATGGCTTCACATTGTGGGCATATACAGCTGAAGTTGGAAGTTTACATACACTTAGGTTGGAGTCATTAAAACTCATTTTTTCAACCACTCCACACATTTCTTGTAAACAAACTTAGTTTTGTCAAATCGGGTATGACATCTACTTTGTGCATGACATAAGTAATTTTTTCAAACATTATTTACAGACATTATTTCACTTATAATTCACTGTATCACAATTCCAGTGGGTCAGAAAGTTTACATACACTAAGTTGATTGTGCCTTTAAACAGCTTGGAAAATTCCAGAAAATGATGTATGGCTTTAGAAGCTTCTGATAGGCTAATTAACATTATTTGAGTCAATTGGAAGTGTACCTGTGGATGTACTTTCAGGCCTACCTTTAAACTCAGTGCCTCTTTATTGACATTATGGGAAAATCAAAAGAAATCAGCAAAGACCTCCACAGTCTGGTTCATCCTTGGGAGCAATTTCTAAATGCCTGAAGGTACCACGTTCATCTGTACAAACACAATAGTATGCAAGTATTAACACCACTGGGCCAACGCAGCCATCATACCGCTCAGGAAGGAGACGCGTTCTGTCTCCTAGCAGATGAACGTACTTTGGTCGCGAAAAGTGCAAATCAATCAACAGTAAAGGACTTGTGAAGATGCTGGAGGAAACAGGTCACAAAGTATTTATATCCACAGTTAAACGAGTCCTATATCAACATAACCTTGAAAGGCCACTCAGCAAGGAAGAACGCACTGCTCCAAAAACCGCCATAAAAAGACAGATTACGTTTTGCAACTGCCACATGGGGACAAAGATCGTACTTTTTGGAGAAATGTCCTCTGGTCTGATGAAACAAAAATAGAACTGTTTGGCCTTATGACCATCGTTATGTTTGGAGGAAAAAGGGGAGGCTTTGCAAGCCGAAGAACACCATCCCAACCGTGAAGCACAGGGTGGGCAGCATCATGTTGTGGGGTGCTTTGCTGCAGGAGGGACTGGTGCACTTCCAAAATAGATGGCATCATGAGGCAGGAAATATGTTTTGGATATATTGAAGCAACATCTCAAGACATCAGTCAGGAAGTTAAAGCTTGGTCGCAAATGGGTCTTCAAAATGAACAATGACCCAAGCATACTTCCAAAGTTGTGGCAAAATGGCCTGACTCAGTTACACCAGCTCTGTCAGGAGGGAATGGGCCTACATTTTACCCAACTTATTGTGGGGAAGCTTGTGGAAGGCTACCCGAAACGTTTGACCCAAGTTAAACAAATTTAAAGGCAATGCTCCCAAATACTAATTGAGTTTATGTAAATTTCTGACCCACTGGGAATGTGATGAAAGAAATTAAAGCTGAAATAAATCATTCTCTCTACTATTATTCCGACCTTCACATTCTTAATAAAGTGGAGATCCTACCTGACCTAAGACAGGGAATTTTTACTAGGATAAATGTCAGAAATTGTGAAAACTGAGTTTAAATGTATTTGGGCTAAGGTTATGTAAACTTCCGATTTCAAATGTATAGTGTGTGAGAGTGAAAAGGAATTCAAATCCACACACCAACTTCTCATCTCTATTCATTTAATGTCTAACTGCATTGTGGATGAGTTTGGAACTTTTCCTGCAGCTCTGCTCTCTAGAACCACCAGCGCTGATTTAAAGAGGAGAGATGGTGAGGGGACGAAGAGAGAGAGAAGAGCGAGAGAGGAGCTGGGGCGAGGAGATAGGAGAGGAGAGAGGAAGAGAGGGGCTGGGGGGGCTGGGTAAGAGGGAATGAGAAGAGGCTGGGGGGCTTGGGTAAGAGGAGAGAAGAGGAGAGAGGGGCTGGGTGAGAGGATATAGGGGCAGGGGGCTGGGGGCGAGGAGATAGGAGAGGAGAGGATTCAGATTATACGGTTTGATACTGTTAATTATATACTGAGATTATACAGTTTGATACTGTTAATTATACATTCAGATTATACGTTTCATATTGTTAATTATACATTGATTATACATTTCATATTATTAATTGTTCAGTGTTTTACTGTGACGATTACAAAACAAATGTACAGTGCCTGTATGTGTGCGWGTGCATGCATGTGTGTGCTTGTGTACGTGTGTGTCTATGTTTGTGTGTGTATGTGTGAGTGTGTGTCTATGTTTGTGTGTGTYTGTGTGAGTGTGTGTGTGTAGGATGAATCGTGATGCGGGAACATACTCCCTGTTCATTACAATATGTTACTTAGTCCTTCCAGCGTGACCTCTCTCAGAGCCCCTAATTAAATACTGCACACTAACATCCCCCTTAATGACTTACCCTGTCTCAGCATGGCTTCACATGTGGGCATATACAGCTGAAGTTGGAAGTTTACATACACTTAGGTTGGAGTCATTAAAACTCATTTTTTCAACCACTCCACACATTTCTTGTWAACAAACTATAGTTTTGTCAAATCGGGTATGACATCTACTTTGTGCATGACATAAGTAATTTTTTCAACAATTATTTACAGACATTATTTCACTTATAATTCACTGTATCACAATTCCAGTGGGTCAGAAGTTTACATACACTAAGTTGATTGTGCCTTTAAACAGCTTGGAAKATTCCAGAAAATGATGTAATGGCTTTAGAAGCTTCTGATAGGCTAATTAACATTATTTGAGTCAATTGGAAGTGTACCTGTGGATGTATTTCAAGGCCTACCTTTAAACTCAGTGCCTCTTTGATTGACATTATGGGAAAATCAAAAGAAATCAGCCAAGACCTCCACAAGTCTGGTTCATCCTTGGGAGCAATTTCTAAATGCCTGAAGGTACCACGTTCATCTGTACAAACAATAGTATGCAAGTATTAACACCATGGGCCCACGCAGCCATCATACCGCTCAGGAAGGAGACGCGTTCTGTCTCCTAGAGATGAACGTACTTTGGTGCGAAAAGTGCAAATCAATCAACAGTAAAGGACCTTGTGAAGATGCTGGAGGAAACAGGTACAAAAGTATTTATATCCACAGTTAAACGAGTCCTATATCAACATAACCTGAAAGGCCACTCAGCAAGGAAGAAGCCACTGCTCCAAAACCGCCATAAAAAAGACAGATTACGTTTTGCAACTGCACATGGGGACAAAGATCGTACTTTTTGGAGAAATGTCCTCTGGTCTGATGAAACAAAAATAGAACTGTTTGGCCTTAATGACCATCGTTATGTTTGGAGGAAAAAGGGGGAGGCTTGCAAGCCGAAGAACACCATCCCAACCGTGAAGCACAGGGGTGGCAGCATCATGTTGTGGGGGTGCTTTGCTGCAGAGGACTGGTGCACTTTCACAAAATAGTGCATTCATGAGGCAGGAAAATTATGTGGATATATGAACGCAACATCCTCAAGACATCCAGCAGGAAGTTAAGAGCTTGCGCAAATGCGGTCTTCAAAAAATGAACAATGGACCCCAAGCATACTTGCCAAAGTTAGTGGCAAAATGGCTGACTCAGTTAACACCAGCTCTGTCAGGAGGAATGGGCCTACATTTTACCCACTTATTTGTGAGGAAGCTTGTGAAGGCTACCCGAAACGTTGGACCCAAGTTAAACAATTAAAGGCAATGCTAACCAAATACTAATTGAAGTTTATGTAATTCTGACCACTGGGAATGTGAGAAAGAAATTTAAAGCTGAAATAAATCATTCTCTCTACTATTATTTCTGACCTTCACCATTCTTAATAAAGTGAGATCCTAACTGACCTAAGACAGGGAATTTTTACTAGGATAAATGTCAGAAATTTGAAAACTGAGTTAAATGTAGTGGCTAGGTGTATGTAAAACTTCCGTCTTGCAAATGTATAAGTGTGGGTGAGAGTTGAAAAGGAATTCAATCCACACACCAACTTCTCATCTCTATTGCATTTAATGTCTAACTGCATTGTGGATGAGTTTTGGACTTTTCCTGCAGCTCTGGCTCTCCTAGAACCACCAAGCGTTGATTTAAAGAGGAGAGATGGTGAGGGGACGAAGAGAGAGAGAAGGAGCGAGAGAGGCTGGGGCGAGGAGCTAGGAGAGGAGGAGGAAGAGAGGGGCTGGGGGGCTGGGTAAGAGGGAATGAGAAGAGGCGGGGGGCTGGGTAAGAGAGAGAAGAGGAGAGAGGGGGCTGGGTGAGAGGATAAGGGGCAGGGGGCTGGGGGGAGGAGAATAGGAGAGGGAGGAGAGAGGGGCTGGGGGCTGGTAAGAGGAGAGGAAGAGGAGAGAAGGGCTGGGGGCTGGGTAAGAGAGAGAAGAGGAGAGAGGGAGCTGGGGGGCTGGGTAAGAGGAGAGAAGAGGGAGAGGGGCTGGGGGG
>NW_019943826.1:35399-55928 GCF_002910315.2 Salvelinus sp. IW2-2015
GCTGTTTAAAGAGGAAGATAGGGGGGGGCTGGGGCTGGGTTAAGTGAGAGATAGGGGGCTGGGGGCTGGGCAAGATGAGAGATAGGGGGCTGGCGAAGAGGAGAATAGGAGGAGCTGGGACTGGGAGTGAGAGAGATAGGGGGGCTGGGGGCTGGGTAAGAGAGATATAGAGGGCTGGGGGCTGAGGTGAGGGGAGAGGAG
The DNA here is from genome assembly GCF_002910315.2 of Salvelinus sp. IW2-2015. Classification (NCBI taxonomy): domain Eukaryota; kingdom Metazoa; phylum Chordata; class Actinopteri; order Salmoniformes; family Salmonidae; genus Salvelinus; species Salvelinus sp. IW2-2015. The sequence goes on from NW_019943826.1 coordinate 35,601, forward strand.
ATGGGCTGGCACTGGTGAGAGAGATGAGAGAGTGGCGGCACTGGGTGAGGGAGAGGAGCAGAGAGAGAGGAGCTGGTTGAGTGGAAGATAGGGGGCTGGGTAAGATGAGAGAGAGATGGGGGGGGGGCTGGTTGAGGGTGAGGAGAGAGAGAGGGCCTGGGTCAGAGGAGAGAGGGCTGGGGGGATGGTTGAGGGGAGAGGAGAGAAAGAGGGCTGGGGGGCTGGTTGAGGGGAGAGGAGACAGCAGAGAGGCCGGGGGGGGGGGGTGGGGGGCAATTCTGGCAAAGTCAGAAGGTCCATCTTTTATTGGGGTAGTTTTCACCACCCTTAACTTTTTCCACATGTTGTGTTTACAGGCATACATTTAGATTTTAGGTCACTGATCTACACACAATACCACGTAAAGTCAAACTGATTGTCTCTGTGGTTAGATCTGTTCTGAAATTCATTGCTCGACTAAAGGACCTTACAGATAAACATGATGTGTATCATTAAAAAATCACGTTGAACACTTATTATCGCTCACACTGAGCAACTTTATTATGTGACTAGTTAACCATCATTTTTACTCCTGAACTTATTTAGGCCACATAACAATAACGAGGCTTTTACAGGGTACTGTACCAATTTGTAAGTCGCTCTGGATAAGAGCGTTCTGCTAAATGACTTAAATATGTAAATGTAAATGTAATGGTACCGAGTCAGTGTTGGCGGTACTGGTACCAGTCGTGGCGGGTACGGTCACTGTGCTGGTACCGAGTCAGTGTGTGGCGTACTGGTACCGAGTCAGGTTGGGGTTATGGTACCGAGTCAGTGTGGGGCGTTACTGGTACCGAGTCAGTGTGTGGGGTACTGGTACCGAGTCCAGTGGCGGGACGTAGCATGGTACCGGAGATCAGTGTGCGGGTACACGGTACCGAGTCAGGGTGCGGCGGTACTGGTACCGAGTCAGTGTGCATGGGTACAACGATCATGGCCAGTCACAGGGACCGAGTCAGTGTGTGTACAGTACCTGGTCATGTGCGGGGTACGGTACCGAGTCAGTGTCGAGTACGGTACCGATCAGGTGCGGGGTACTTACTGATCAACCTGTGCGGGGGGGTACTGGTACCGAGTCAGCGGGGGTACAGGTACCGAGTCAGAGTGCGGGGGTACTGGTACCGAGTCAGAGTGCGGGGGTACTGGCGTAACAAAGGGGTGGAAAACTGACTGACTCAAGATGTTTCCGCTTTTCATCTTTAATTCATTTGTAAAAATTCTCCTTTTTTACGTTGTGTAGGCCAGTGACACAAAATATAAATGTAAAATCCAGTTCAATTTCAGTCTGTAACAACATGTGGTAAAAGATAAAGGTGTGTGAAAACTTTCTGAAGTCACTGCACCTCGTCTCTCTTGTTGTGATGTGTGTTTTGTCCTATATTTATAATGTATTTATTTATTTATTTTAATCCCAGGCCCTCCATCCCCGCAGGAGGCCTTTTTGTCTTTTGGTAGGCCGTCATTGTAAATAAGAATTTGTTCTTAACTTCTCTAGGATAGGGGGCAGAGTTTTCACTTTTGAAAAAATTGCGTGCCCAATTTCAACTTCCTTCTACTCATCCCCAGAATATAAGATATGCATATTATTAGTAGATTTGGATAGAAAACACTCTGAAGTTTCTAAAACTGTTTGAATCATGTCTGTAAGTATAACAGAACTTATGTAGCAGGCAAAACCCAGAGGACAAACCATTTTTTTTTTTGTCACTGTCTGTTCAATGAGGTTTCATTGGAATACAAAATGTATGATCACCCTGTTTTCAGTTCCTACCGCTTCCACTGGATGTCACCAGTCTTAGGAAATAGGTTGAGGTTATTCATTTGTGCAATGAAGAAGAAGGCCATCAGGAAGCAGTGTAACGTCATGTGTACTGTTTGAGAGTTGCGCAAGACTAAAGAAAGTACCGTGAGTTTGTTGATATCCTGTATTGAAAACAGATAGACCCGTCTTCAATTTGATCGATTATTAACGTTTACAAATACCTTCAGTTGTATTACAAAACTACTTTGAAATGTTTTGGCAAAGTTTAGAGGTAATGTTTTTAGATATTTTGTAGTGACGTTTTCAAAGTGGAAGCTGTTTTTTCTGGATCAAACGGGACAAATAATTGGACAATTTGGATATATATGGACGGAATTAATCGAACAAAAGGACCATTTGTGATGTTTATGGGACATATCGGAGTGCCAACAAAAGAATCTCGTCAAAGGTAATGCATGTTTTATATTTTATATCTGCGTTTTGAGTTGCGCCTGCATGGTTGAAATATGCTACTCTCTCTTTGTTGACATTGTGCTATCATCAGATAATAGCATCTTATGCTTTCGCCGAAAAGCCTTTTTTGAAATCTGACATGTTGGCTGGATTCACAACGAGTGTAGCTTTAATTTGGTATCTTACATGTGTGATTTAATGAAAGTTTGATTTTATATAATTTATTTGAATTTGGCGCTCTACATTTTCCCTGGCTATTGGCCAGGTGGGACGCTGACTGAATTTGTTCTTAACTGACTTGCCTAGTTGAATAAAGGTTAAATAAAAAATAATTAAATTAAATAAAAACCTTGGCCTAAACATTATAACAACAAGGAAACTTCCACAAGGTTGTGGACGATCTGAGAGACAAGAAGGGCAGCAAACGTGACATTCTTATCAGGATCTGGCTAGAAATACTCCAATCAGGTATAGAACCCATTGCCTTTCATGGTTGTGACGTCTGGGGTCCGCTCACCAACCAATAATTCACAAAATGGAACAAACAACTAAATTGAGACTCTGCATGCAGAATTCTGCAAAAATATCCCCCGTGTACAACGTAAACACCAAATAATGCATGCAGAGCAGAATGTGGTCGACACCCGTAAATTATCAAAATCCAGGAAAGAGCCGTTAAATTCTACAACCACCTAAAAGGAAGCGATTCCCAAACCTTCCATAACATACAGAGTGATTAACCTGGAGAAGAGTCCCTTAAGCAAGCTGGTCCTGGGGCTCTGTTCACAAACAGATCCCACAGAGCCCCAGGACAGCAACACAATTAGACCAAATCATTAGAAAACAAAAAGATAATTACTTGACACATTGGAAAGAATTAACAAAAAAAACTGAGCAAACTAGAATGCTATTTGGCCCTAAACAGAGAGTACACAGTGGCAGAATACCTGACCACTGTGACTGACCCAAACATAAGGAAATCTTTGACTATGTACAGACTCAGTGAGCATAGCCTTGCTATTGAGAAAGGCCGCTGTAGGCAAACCTGGCTCTCAAGAGAAGACAGGCTATATGAACACTGCCCACAAAATGAGGTGGAAACTGAGCTGCACTTCCTAACCTCCTGCCAAATGTATGACCATATTAGAGACATATATTTCCCTCAGAATACACAGATCCACAAAGAACTCCCATATCTACTGGGTGAAATACCACAGTGTGCATCACAGCTGCAAGAAAAGTGTAGAACAAACACCATTGTAAATTCAACCCATATTTATGTTTATTAATTTCCCTTTTGTACTTTAACTATTTGCACGTCGTTACAACACTGTATATAGACATAATATGACATTTGACATTTCTTTATTACTTTGGAACTTCTGTGAGTGTAAGGTTTACTGTTAATTTTTACTGTTTATTTCACTTTTGTTTATTATCTATTTCACTTGCTTTGGCAATGTTAACATATGTTTTCCATGCCAATAAAGTCCTTAAATTGAAACAATTGAAATTTAATTGAGAGAGAGAAAGTGGAGCTAGAAGAAGGAAGAGAGATTGTCCAGGGGAGTGGATGCTTAGAAATTTCAACTCACTAATTCAATAATTAATGGGCAGTAGTAAGACCTGAGAAAGAAGGTGAATTGGTGACGTCTAAAGAGAGGGAACCAGTATAGCGAAATCACTTCTTCATTAGCCGTGATTTATTATTCAACTACAGCATTAAAATAAACCCAGGGATAACGTCTCCTCTCTCTTCCTCTCCTCTCCCCTCCTGTCCTCTCCCCTTACCTCCTCCTGCTGTCCTCTCCCCTAATCTCCTCTCCTCTTAACTCCTCCTCCTCTCTCCTCCTCTCCCCTCCTCTCTCCTCCTCTCTGCTCCTCTCACCTCCCCTCCTGTCCTCTTCCCTCTTCCTGCTTCTCCTCTCCCCTCCTCCTCTTCACCTCCCCTCATGTCCCTCTTCCCCTTTCCTCCTCCTCTCCCCTCCTCTCTCCTCTCCCCTCCTCCTCTCACCTCCCCTCCTGTCCTCTCCCCTTTGCTCCTCTCCCTCTCCCTCCTCTCTCCTCCTCTCACCTCCCTCCTGTCCTGCCTCTCTCCCTTTCCTCCTCTCTCCCCTCCTCTCCACCTCCCATCCTGTACTCTCCAACTATTAAAAAAATATATATATTTTATACCTAAAATATATAAACTTTTATAACCTCCGCAAATTCTAAATCAAATGGCTAACGATCAATTTTACACCATCTCAAAATAATTCCATACATTAAATTAAATGTTATTTGTCATGTCGCCAATACAACAGGTGTAGATCTTACAGTGAAATGCTTACTTACAGGCCCTTAACCAACAATTAAGTTTGAACAAAATGATGTAAAAAATGAAATAAAAATAACAAATAAATAAACGAGCAGCAGTAATAATACCAATAGCGAGACTATATTACAGGGGGTACCGTAAAAGACATGTGGAACTATATACAGGGGGTACCGTTACAGAGTCAATTGGAGACTATATACAGATTCGCCATTACAAGTCAAGTGGGACTATATACAGGTGTTACGTTACAGAGTCAATGTGAGAGGGTACCGGTACCCCCTGTATATATGTCTCCACATTGACTCTGTACCGGTACCCCCTGTATATATGTCTCCACATTGACTCTGTAAAATACCAAAGCGAGACTATATACAGGTTACCGGTAAAGATCAATGTGGAGACTATATACAGGGTACCGTACAGAGTCAATGGAGATATCATACAAGGTGTACCGTACAGAGGTCCAATGTGGAACTATATACAGGTGTTACGTTACAGAGTCAATGTGGGGACTATATACAAGCGGGGTATCTACAAGTCATGTGGAGACTATATACAGGGTGTACGTTACAGAGTCAATGTGAGACTATATACAGGGCGGGTACCGGTACAGAGTCAATGTGAACTATATACAGGGTGGAGTACCGGTACAGAGTCAATGTGAGACTATATACAGGGGTACCGTACAGAGTCAATGTGGAACTATATACAGGTTTCGTACAGATCAATTGGAGATATCACGAGGTACCGGTACAGAGTCAATGTGGAACATATACAGGGGTCCTACAGAGTCAATTGGAGACTTATTATACAGGGGTACCGTTTACAGAGTCAAATGTGGAGACTTATATACAGAGGATGTACCGGTACAGAGTCAATGTGGAGACTAATACCAGGGTGTTACGTTACAGAGTCAATGTGGAGCTACTATAGTCAGGGGGGTAATCCGGTACAGAGTCAATGTGGAGACTATATACAGGGGTACGTACAGAGTCAATGTGGAGACTATATACAGGGTGTTACGTTACAGAGTCAATGTGGAGGACTATATACAGGGGGTATCGGACAGTATCAACTGTGGAGAGACTATATACAGGTGTTACGTTACAGAGTCAATGTGGGCTATATTACAGGGGGGTATTCGGTTACAGATCAATGTGGAGGCTATATACAGTACGTTTACAGAGTCAATGTGGAGGCTATATACAGGTATTACGGTACAGAGTCCATATGTGGAGCTATTATAACAGGGGTACTGGTACAGATCAATGTGGAGGCTATATACAGGGGGTACCGGTACAGATCAATGTGGAGGCTATATACAGCGGGTACCGGTACCGAGTCAATGTGGAGGCTATATACAGGGGGTACTGGTACAGATCAATGTGGAGGCTATATACAGTAGGTACCGGTACAGATCAATGTGGAGGCTTATAACAGTTACCAGTACCGAGTCAATGTGGAGGCTATATACAGGGGGTACTGGTACAGAGTCAATGTGGAGGCTAATTACAGGGTGTTACGTTACAGAGTCAATGTGGAGGCTATATACAGGGGGTATCGTACAGACAATGTGGAGGCTATATTACAGGTGTTACGTACCGAGTCAATTGGAGGCTATATACAGGGGCGACATCAATGACTATACTAGGCTGTACAGAGTCAATGTGGAGGCTATATACAGGGGTAGGTACAGAGTCAATTGGAGCTTATTATATCAGGGGTACGCTGGTACAGAGTCAATTGGAGGCTATATACAGGGTACCGGTACAGAGTCAATTTGGAGCTAATATACAGTGGGTCGACGACGGTACAGATCAATGTGGAGGCTATATACAGCGTACGTACAGAGCAATTGAGGCTTATATACAGGGGGTACCAGTACAGAGTCAATGTGGAGGCTATATACAGGGGGTACCGGTACAGAGTCAATGTGGAGGCTATATACAGGGGGTACCGGTACAGAGTCAGTGTGCGGGGGGCACCGGTTAGTCAAGGTAATTGAGGTAATATGTACAGTATCTGTTCCTGGTTCTACATTTTTTGAATGGGGCTTATTTAAGATGGTGAGGAAAGCACTTTTAAAGAACGACCAGGCATCCTCTACTGACGGGATGAGGTCAATATCCTTCCAGGATACTCGGGCCAGGTCGATTAGAAAGGCCTGCTCGCTGAAATTTTTTAAGGAGCGTTTGACAGTGATGAAGGGTGGTCGTTTGACCGCAGACCCATTACGGACACAGGCAATGAGGCAGTGATCGCTGAGATCCTGGTTGAAGACAGCAGAGGTGTATTTAGAGGGCAAGTTGGTCAGGATGATATCTAAGAGGGTGCCCATGGTTACGGACTTAGGGTTGTACCTGGTAGGTTCTTTGATATTTTGTGTGAGATTGAGGGCATCTAGCTAAGGTTATAGGACGTCTGGGGTGTTAAGCATGTCCCAGTTTAGGTCACCTAACAGTACGAACTCTAAAGATAGATGGGGGGCGATCAATTCACATATGGTGTCCAGGGAACAGCTGGGGGCTGAAGGTGGTCTATAGCAAGCGGCAATGGTGAGATACTTGTTTCTGGAAAGGTGAATTTTTTCAAGTGGAAGCTTGAATTGTTTGGGTACAGACCTGGATCGTATGACAGAACTCTGCAGGCTATCTCTGCAGTAGATTGCAAGTCCGCCCCCTTTGGCTGTTCTATCTTGTCGGAAAATGTTGTAGTTGGGGTTGGAAATTTCAGGATTTTGGGTGGCCTTGCTAAGCCATGATTCAGACACGGCTAGGACATCAGGTTTGACGGAGTGTGCTAAAGCATTGAATAAAATAAACTTAGGGAGGAGCAGGTTTCTGGGCGCAGAAGTAGATTCAAGACATAATGTGGTATGGTAGGGTATGGTATGATGTGAGTACAGTGGAGGTAAACCTAGGCATTGAGTGACGATGAGAGAGGTTTTGTCTCTAGAGGCACCAGTTAAGCCAGGTGTGTTCACCGCATGTGTGGGGTGTGGGACAAAATGGCTATCTAAGGCATATTGAGCAAGGCTGGGGGAACTACAGTGAAATAAGATAATAAAAACGAACCAAAACAGCAATAGACAAGGCATATTGACATTAGGGAGAGACATGTGTAGCCGAGTGATAATAGGGTCCAATGAGCAGCTAGTGGTGAGTCAGGGGCCGTTCCGTGGTCGCTACTACGCCAGGTGAGCTGAAGACAAGGCGATTCCGACAGCTTGAGGGCCGGGGCCAGCAGATGGGCCTTCGGCGACGTCGCAACGGAAGAGCTTTTTGAAACCACCTCAGACGATTACGTCGGCAGACCAGTCGTGATGGATCGGCTTGGCTCCGTGTCGGCAGTATAGGGTCCAGGCCTATTGGCAAAATAGGTATTGTAGCCCAAGAATTAGCTGGTGGACCTCTTCAGCTAGCCGGGAGATGGTCCTAGCTCGAGGCTAACTGGTGCTTGCTTCGGGACAGAGACGTTAGCCAGGAGTAGCCACTCGGATTGCAGCTAGCTAGCTATATGCTCTGGATTGATATCGCGCTGTGCAGACTGGCAGGTACTGACCGAGCTGAAGCTGGCTGGTGTCCGAGTTAATGGTGAAGACCGCTAGCAGTGGCTAACTGACTACAAGCTAGTAGCTAGTTAGCTGGCTGGTGTCCGAGTTAARGGTGAAGACCGCTAGCAGTGGCTAACTGACTACHAGCTAGTAGCTAGTTAGCTGGCTGGTGTCCGAGTTAACGGTGAAGACCGCTAGCAGTGGCTAACTGACTACAAGCTAGTAGCTAGTTAGCTGGCTGGTGTCCGAGTTAACGGTGAAGACCGCTAGCAGTGGCTAACTGACTACTAGCTAGTAGCTAGTTAGCTGGCTAGCTTCTGATGGGGGTTCCGGTTCTAAAGTATAAAAATAGCAGATCCGTACCACGTTGGGTGAGGCGGGTTGCAGGAGAGTGTATTCAGTCCGTAGATGGAAAGTGAGATTAAAATATATATGAAATATATACGAAAGAAACGAGGAAAACGATATTTACACGGGACAGGACGGGACGAGACAAAACAAGATACTAGATCTACACACTAGATACTATATACTAGATTTAACACTATATACTACATCTAAACACTAGATACTACATCTATACACTATATACTAGATTTAACACTATATACTACATCTAAACACTAGATACTACATCTAGATACTATATACTAGATTTAACACTATATACTACATCTAAACACTAGATACTACATCTAGATACTATATACTACATCTAAACACTAGATACTACATCTACACACTAGATACTACATCTACACACTAGATACTACTTATAACCACTAGATACCATATCTACACACTAGATACTAGATGTACACACTAGATACTACATCTACACACTAGATACCATATCTACACACTGATACTAGATGTACATACTACATAATACATCTACACACTAGATACTACATCTACACACTAGATACCATATCTACACACTGATACTAGATGTACATACTACATAATACATCTACACACTAGATTCTAGATCTACACACAAAATACTAGATCTGCAATCTAGATACTACATCTACACACAAAATACTTCATATACCCGCTATATACTAGATCTACACACTATAATCTACATCTATAGACTATAGAAAGTGAAGGTAACCTGCCTAAATGATTACCGCCCCGTAGCACTCACGTCGGTAGCCATGAAGTGCTTTGAAAGGCTGGTCATGGCTCACATTAACAGCATCCTCCCGGTCACCCTAGATCCACTCTAATTAACATACCGCCCAAACAGATCCACAGATGACATAATCTCAATCACACTCCACACTGCCCTTTCCCACCTGGACAAAAGGAACACCTATGTGAGAATGCTGTTCATTGACTACAGCTCAGTGTTCAACACCATAGTGCCCTGAAAGCTCATCACTAAGCTAAGGACCCTGGGACTAAACACCTCCCTCTGCAACTGGATCCTGGACTTCCTGACAGGCCGCCCCCAGGTGGTAAGAGTAGGCAACAACACGTCTGCTATACTGATCCTCAACACAGGGGCCCCACAGCAGTGTGTACTTAGTCCCCTCCTGTATTCCCTGTTTACCCATGACAGAGTGACCAAACACAACTCCAACACCATCATTAAGTTCGCTGACGACACAACAGTGCCCTGATCACCGACAACGATTAGACGGCCTATAGGGAGGAGTTCAGAGAACTGGCAGTGTGTTGCCAGGACAACAATCTCTCCCTCAGTGTGAACAAGACAAAGGAGCTGATCGTGGACTACAGGAAAAAGCGGACCGAACACGCCCCCATTAACATCGACGGGGCTGTAGTGGAACGGGTCGAGAGTTTCAAGTTTCTTGGTGTCCACATCACCAACGATCTATCATGGTCCAAACACACCAAGATAGTGGTGAAGACGGCACGACAAAATCTATTCCCCCTCAGGAGACTGAAAAGTATTGGCATGGGTCCTCAGATCCTCAAAAGGTTCTACAGCTGCACCATCGAGAACATCCTGACCTGTTGCATCACCGCCTGGGATCGTAACTACTCGGCATCTGACCGTAAGGCACTACAGAGGGTAGTGCGTACGGCCCAGTACATCACTGGGGCCAAGCTTCCTCCCATCCAGAACCAATATAATAGGCGGTGTCAGAGGAAAGCCCATAACAGTTTCAGAGACTCCAGTCACGCAAGTTAAAAGCTGTTTACTCTGCTACCGCACGGCAGCGGTACCGGAGCACCAAGTCTAGGCTCCTTAACAGCTTCTACCCCCAAGGCATAAGACTGCTGAACAATTATTAAAATGACCACCAGACTATTTACATTGACCCCCCCTCCCTCCCTTTTTTACACTGCTGCTGCTTTCTGTTTAGTATCTATGCATAGTCACTTCACCCCTACCTACATGTACACATTACCTCAACTACCCTGTACCCCCGCAAACTGACTCGGTACCAGTACCCCCTGTATAAAGCCTCGTTATTGTTATTCTTATTGTGTTACTTTTTATTCTTATTTTTTACTTTAGTCTATTTGGTAAATATTTTCTTAAACTCTAATGGATCGGCCCCTTTTTTCAATTTTCGCCTAAAATGACCCAAATCTAACTGCCTGTAGCCCAGGACCTGAAGCAAGGATATGCATATTCTTGGTACCATTTGAAAGGAAACACTTTGAAGTTTGTAGAAATGTGAAAGGAATGTAGGAGAATATAACACATTAGATCTTTTAGAAGAAAATACAAAGAAATAACCAACCGTTTTTTTGTATTTTTGAAATGCAAGGGAAAGGCCATAATTTATTATTCCAGCCCAGGTGCAATTTACATATTGGCCACTAGATGGCAGCAGTGTATGTGCACATTTTTAGGCTGATCCAATGAACCATTGCATTTCTGTTCAAAATGTTGTATCAAGACTGCCCAAATGTGGCTAATTTGTTTATTAATAGTTTTTCATGTTCAAAACTGTGCACTCTCCTCAAACAATAGCATGGTATTCTTTCAGTGTAATAGCGACTGTAAATTGAACAGTGCAGTTAGACTAAAAATAATTGAAGCTTTCTGCCAATATAGATATGTCTATGTCCTGGGAAACCTTCCTGTTAGTTACAACCTCATGCTAATCGCATTGACCTACGTTGACTTGCCTAGTTAAATTAAGGTTAAATAAAAATCTAATTCAAATCTCAGGCCACTCCCTCCTCTCCTGTCCCCTCCTATCCTGTCATCTCCCCTCCTCTCCTCCGGCTAGATTCCTATCCCAGGTCGCTCTGTCTCTGCCATTCTGCCACTACCTGACGACACTCTCCCTGCGCTCACAACGCTTCCTCTGCCATGTAAATACCATCTATCAGCTGAAGGACGAGGAGGGAGGGATGGAAGTCAAGAGGGAGCAAGGAAGGGAGAGAGAGAGGTGTCACTCATTGGGGAATTTGTTATAGGCCAATTTCTTTCCACCTAAATGTTATTCTATGTCTTGGAAGAGAGAACGTTGCTCAGTGATAGGACTACAGACTGTCTGAATCTCCCCATGAATGTACGATGGTTTGGTGTTGAAATATTCCTAAGTGTGAAACGGACCATGCATTCCATTAAGCCGCTGTCACTCACGACCCAGCAAAAACAAAATTGGTTCTGTGAATTGTAAACGGCATATGTTCCCATAACACACAGAACGTGCTGATGCTCATAGAATGTTTGTATAAAACATTTGCCTGATGTTGCAAGAATGTTCCCAAAATACATTGTGTCTGTTCTTTAAAGGTTCCCAGAATGTTACGTTAGGGTTTTGGGAACAGTTTTGTGGAGAACATCACAACAGATACAGTATGTTCCCAAAATCACAAAAACTGTTCAGTTGTGCGGAAGATTCGATAATGTTGATTTTATGGTGCACAAAAACACTCACCTTTTGTTGCGAGAACATTCCCAGAACATGTTTAATCTCTTACTTTAAAGGCAGAATTATTAATTATATTATTAATTATAGTTATTGCTAACGGTTAAGAGCGTTGGGCCAAGGTTGCTGGTTCAAATCCCAGAGCTGGCAAGGTGGAAAAATCTGCCGTTCTGCCCTTGAGCAAGGCAGTTAACCCTCAACAGCTTCCTGGGCGCCGATGACGTCAATTAAGGCAGCCCCCCTGCACCTCTCTGATTCAGAGGGGTTGGGTTGAATGACTCCTGCACCTCTCTGATTCAGAGGGGTTGGATTAAATGACTCATGCACCTCTCTGATTCAGAGGGGTTGGATTAAATGACTCCTGCACCTCTCTGATTCAGAGGGGTTGGATTAAATGTGGAAGATACAGTTTGGTTGAATGCATTCAGTTGTACAACTGCCTAGGTATCCCCTTTTACCTTCAAAGACCATGGTGAAGGTTTGGTTGTGAGGTGATCGTGGATTGGTTGTGGATTGGTTGTGGTGTGGTTGTGGAGTGAATGTGGTTTGGTTGTGGTGTATGGGCGTTCACAGCTGGTGCCAGACTGTTGTGTGTTAACAAGCCAGACAGCTAGCTTGGTTATGGTCCGTGAGATCCGTACGTTCTAGTATACGCGGCACGTTGTGTGTGGAGCAGCGAATGTGTCAGAAGTTGTGGGGTGGCGCTGCGTTGGATAGTGCTGGAATGGTATGAGTCGACAAGCGATGGAGCTCGTTATGCGCGTTTGTAAGGAGTCTGGTGAAAGCGGCGAGTCGAGGTAGCTCCTGCGTCCTCTATGATTGTGCTGATTACGGTGCGTGAGAGATGAAGCTCGTTAGACGAGGTGAGGTAGAAAGGCTACACAAGTGGGCTGATGAGCACGGTGACTGTGCTGACGACTGGCATAGAGCACTGCATAATTAAGATGTGTCAGCATGTGAATGTGGGAGATGTGATAACTGGAGTGTGACGATGAGTGCGTATGTGCGATGAGGCTGTCGAGTTTGCGTGTATGTTTGTACTTATTGATGTGGAGGACATGATCGTGGGTCTGTGGTTGATGGGTGTGGTCGTGGGCTGGTTGTGAGGATGGTTGTGGTGTGTGCTTGCGGTGGTTGTGGTGTGGGTGTGTGGTGTGAGTTGTGGCACATCGTGCTCATGTGTGTTCTGTCGGGGATTTCACGCTAGATGAGGCGAGAAGAGGTGACTAATGTGGTCGAATAGTATGTGAGCTATGTGCTGCTTGAACGGTGTGCTGGCACGGAGGTTGAAGTTGGGGTATATAGACTAACGCGGTCTGCGGTTCGTGATTTAATCGAGCGGCGGCCCAGGGCGATAGTCGCATGCTCAACTTCGATGTCGATAGACGAGCAGAACATATAGCACTATTTTGATGATAGCGAGGCACGCGCCGTTAGAGCTACACGTGAGATACGTTTTGATCTCCGGCAGCATTCTAGTAGAGTTCGATAATAGCAGTAATAGCGGAAGAAGAGTCCTTGTAGGTATTGTGGGTCGGCACATTATCCTGATGCGCTAGTGCACGCTGGCCGTAATTATATGGAGTAAGACTGCTATGAGGATTTTACTGTCGGCACGTGCGTGTGAATTGAGTAGTCTAGTAGCATTGTAAAGTATAATAGCATCCACACGCACGTGGCTTATTATGGCGATTGACCACGATAGACGATTGGATACAAATGAGCCCTCGCTCTCTCGCGCACGCGAGCTGACTGTAGCACGCTCATATAGATGATCGCATGTTGCGCGCGATACGAGCGTTCGGTGAGAGCGAACATTGCTGATCTGTCTAGGTCATCTTCCTCGAGTGTGACCGACGAGATCGCAAGAAAGCGATGGGCAAGCGGCCTGCTGTCTACTGAACAGCTCTGTACCGGAGGTGACGCAGGTAGAGCTGTGATGACGCATCGATGGTGCGATCGCTCAGATGCATACGGGTGAGTCTAGTTATCTAAGGCTATAGATGTATGAAGATCAGACTATTCAGACATATCGAGACGTCTCTATAGTGGTACTTCTTTGTGCCGAGAGCGCCACCTCACGTTGTCTGATTGTAATCCATTCAGGCAGTGTATCTGCGAGAGATGCTCATCTATCGCTGCCTACGGCCAGCCGCTAGCCAGCCGAATGTCGCAGTACAAATTGATATGCACGTGAGCGAGTAATTTATGGGTGTGGATCATATCATACTAGGCTAGTCGAGGGCGGTGTGACTACGCACCGTATAGATGCTCAGCACTCCTCGATGGGAGCTGAGGCAGAGGGTGCAAGTCGACCACGCTGGTATAGGTCCGTGGCGATATATTGCTAGACGAAAAGAATCAGCCTATGGTGATCGAGTGCATGTGAGAGTGTAGCACGAGGCTCAGCAGCCAGCATTAGGGATCAGATGTACGAGGTCGAGACCGCGTAGGAGTTACAGGCATATAGAGCGAGGTACGAGTGACTTGATTACATGGTGAAATGATGTGACATGCCAGTAGATCAGGACCGGCACTACTGTGAGTCTCGTTATCGGGAGAACGAGCAAGATAACTATGCGACCCAGGGAGCGTACGATTACGATGGTAACGTAAGATGAGGGCGACTAGGGGTTGGCAGCTCATACGTGCATTCGAGTACGACGGGCCGTGCGGGGGGAGTCACGTCGAGGAGGAGTGTTAAGCGTCAGGCTAGGTTATTAGCATATTTCCGAGATGCCTCGTAGAGCCGAAGTACGCCAGGCGGAGACCAGATCGAGACTAGTCGGTTTTACGTTAGTATAAGAGAATTGCGGAGCTCGCAGACACAGAATCCGATTCGAAAGTCCTGAGTTATCTGGAGCGTAGAATGGTACGCAGAGAGTCAGTGCATGATAGTCCTCGGATTTGTATAGATCGCACGTAGACGGAGACTATGCTTATCGAGACGCGAGATCTACTCTGAAGGTCAGCGATCTATTGCGAGGATATGCATTATCAGACTCGGTGCAACAGAAGTATCTGGAAGACGCGCTTGGGGTTGGATATTGAACTAGACGTCGGACAGATCGCAGAGTCACGAGAGATTCGATAGTGCACGAGACCAGTACATGACAATGACGTCGATACGTTTACGGGGATTGACCAAGCCAGTTACGTTAGATGGTGACGCAGTTACTCCGAGCGATTGTCAGCTCGAATCGAGTGTGACATCTGGTCGTCGAGGCGCGAGGCGCTCATTCCGCGGCGGCGGATCATATCAGTATGTGAGGAACGCCGGGAGCGATTGTGCTGACCCTTCCAGGAAGCGGCCACGACTCGTGAGAGCTCTTCGCTTGCAAGGGCTGGGCAGGAGGGTGATATGACCGAAATAGGATGGGTCCTATTGGGTCTCAGGTCGAGCGCCTACTGTTGCTGAGGCAGATAGTTGAGTAGATACGACTGTATAGCCATCAGGAGTTCATGTATTGATGCGGTGAGGCTAGAGTACGTTTCAAGACTCGCGTGCGCAGACTCGAGGGGTCTACCCGGCAAAGCGCCCAGGAGCCGTGAGTCCCTCGCGCTAGTTAGAGCGAGTAGCCACGTCGTATGTGGTCGATCATAATGCTCTATAGTGAGAGTTGCTATGGGACGCAGTAATGATGACGGACTAACTAGGCCAACGCACATAGCAGCGGCCAGTCTACGGGAGGCTGGTTGTCCGCTGACGTTGAGCGTTACTAGATGCTGCAGGTAGACTCACCACAGGAGCATACATCGCTGGCGCGCGGTGCGGGAGACGATGGCAGGCCTAGTCGGCATGAGGAGTGGGAACATATCACTGCGCGCGCATCAGTAGCGCTCGAATACATGTAATGAATCCGAGTTGAATCCTGTAATGCCAAGTATCGTGAAGTCCGAGACTTGTCATAGGCACACAAAAACAGCCACGCCTCGTATACGGCAGTACAGCTATGAACGCAGAGTATGTAATAGTGCGTCTAATTACTTTCAAACGCTACCGGAGTCTGCACGCGAGAATCGTCAGGTAGTCATGACTGGAGCTATCTCATCTACTGTGCCAGTACACTCGTGGAATACTATGTCGTAGTGAGGTATAAATAGACTACGGCGTCTCTACTCACAGCAGCCACGTAGACGTATGTCGCCGGCGGGCGTAGATCAGCGAGGATGACACTAGAGTAGACCGACCGTCGCGGGATATCTGCACACATCCGATCTTGCTGAGCAGAGTGGACGAGCATACATGAGGCTACTATGCACGGTACGTTACGAGACGTACTGTGGCAGACGGAGCTGATATTCGATTGCGACTTCTTCTCATATAGGTTATATTTGAGATTATCGCGTAGAGATGTTCCAGACCGCGGCGATCAGTCTGTCGGCATACTCGTATACGATTGGTCTGAGATTACCCTGGCATCATTGCGTGTGGACAGCGCTGGGATGTGTCGGTGGCCACGCGGCCACGTCACTGCCAGTGGTACTACGCTCTGACAGGAGTCTATAGCGCGCTCAGTGGATAGATCAGCTAGCGATCGTAGCACTGGATCTGTGGCTAGGAGGTCAGGTCAGTATAGTATCGTCACTCGGGAGTCATAGTATCTTGCTGACGTTGCTATTGCAGATCTACCGGTACTCAGGACCGCGTCTGTACAGCGTGGAGCGGCTTAGAGTCAGTCATTTAGATAGCCGGTAACATCACATGCTACTTACTACAGATGGTAAGCTGGTACGGATAGGTCGTCACTGAGCCTGACTGCTCGATCTGAGCGAGACGGACGCGGGTCTCACGAGACATGCTTACGAGAGTCAGATGGACAGTACCGAATGGAGTCTAGTCTAAGATTATCACTAGCGCGATATAATATTCTACAGCGCCATATGACTTGCAGCGCACTCAGTCTCGATAGCGCGAGAGATAGATCAGAGCGAGCTCGTAGTATAGACGCAGAGACCTCACAGTCTGATGCGTCCTGCGGTCTGTGCTCTGCGCATGACAGACATCGGAGCTGATCAGGTTGAGGTCAAGGCGTCGAGCTGAGCAGCTGTGAGTATCTTGAGAGTCACACGATAGCTCAGCGCGGAGTAATACTGATGGTGACTCATATCGCACCAGCGCTATCGGGCTCTATCTATCGGCTGCTGGACACCTACATTATCATTGGAGACAATGCTCTCGCGTAGCTCGTCGACTGAGGACCTGCGCGTATGCGAGAGCAGCTATATACTCTGTACGCGCATAACTAATCACTCGCGATCTCTACCGTGATACCGGCGGAATCGCAGTCGTCGGTACGCTGCTCTATCATGTGATCGCATGATCGTTCAAGGATCTGGAGTCACGACTGATGCACACGACGCACTGCTATACTATATTACTACGAGCGATCTGCATCGGCAGCAGTACGTTCGTAACGAGTAGCTGGTCATGTCTTACTGTCGTCACCGCAGCGACTGATTCATGAGTGCGACGAGATTACGTATCAGATAGTCTAGCCGCGAGATGCTCGGAGAACGTGATAGAGCTCTATCAAGCACCGGTTCGCAAGTTATACATTTCGCGATCAGCTAGGTCAGCCTGTCTTGAGGGGCATCTATATACACTAGTGACTTATTCAGTTGAGCGCTCGCGCGTGGTCTCTCGAGCGCGTGCAGAGCATGCGACCATCTGAGACATCATACATGTTACTTCACGCTAACGGATACCAGCGTTACATTCACTAGCTGACCGGTTACCTTCAGACTACCGATTATCTTCAGACGAGTCTCACGCTACCGGTTACCTTCAGGCTACCCGGTTACCTTCAGGCTACCGGTTACCTTCAGACTACCGGGGTTACCTTCCAGGCTACCGGTTACCTTCAGAACTAGCGTTACTTCAGGCTACCGGTTACACCTTCAGGTACCGGTTACCTTTCAGACTACGACCTTAACCGGTTTGTACCGTCCTCAGACTACCGGTTACCTTCAGACTACCGGTTACCTTCAGACTACCGTTTACCTTCAGTACTACCGGTTTACCTTCAGACTACCGGTTACCTTCAGGTACCGGTTACCTTCGCAAGACTACGGTTACCTCAGACCTACGCAGGTTACCTTCAAGTACTACCGGTTACCTTCAGACTACCCGGTTACCTTCAGACTCCGGTTACCGTGTTACCTGTTACAGACTACCGTTTCGTTACCTTCAGACTACCGTTACCTTCAGACTACCGGTACCTTCAGACTACCGTTACCTTCAGACTACGGTTACTTCCAGGCTACCGGTTACCTTCAGACTACCGATTAACTTCAGACGAGTCTCACGCTAACCGCTTGGTTACCTTCAGAGAGTCTCATGACATCTTGCGGGGTTGTTGAGCAAAACTTTGTGTTGGGTGAGAAGACCGGTTTGTGTTGGTGAGAAGACCGGTTTGTGTTGGTGAGAAGACCGGTTTGTGTTGGTGAGAAGACCGGTTTGTGTTGTTGAGAAGACCGGTTTGTGTTGGTGAGAAGACCGGTTTGTGTTGGTGAGAAGACCGGTTTGTGTTGGTGAGAAGACCGGTTTGGGGGATGTCTCATGGTTTGACAAACACAGCTGTAGCTCAGCCACCTTCCACCACAGATGAGGAAGGCCAGATACTGTGTCTCTAGTTTATTATGTTACTTATATTGACTTACCGGTGTGTCAGTAGACTCTATATTTTTATTTTAAGGAGTATTAGATACTGCTGGAATGTCTACCAATGGCATGTCCATCTTTTTGTGATAAATTTCACTCGTCACTCAAAACATTTCAAAAGTATTTATTAAGTATTAATTAAGTATTTATAAAGTATACACACACTTTAGATAAGAGAGCAAAAAGACAGAAGTAATGATGGGTTTATATGGCCCTGTCTTATGAATGATCTTATGAATCATTACTAAATACTTTAAAGTTGTTTAAAATTTGCGAATAACAAAAGGTTACTAACATTTACAAATGTGGGAGTAATGATTCATCAATTATGAAGTACCTACTTATGAATCCACTATAAATGCTTTCTTACACAGAGTTATTATTAAGTGCTACCAACCAATCAAAACATATTACTACTAATTACTACAGGGCTCCCGAGTGGTGCAGCGGTCTAAGGCACTGCATCGCCTTGCTAGAGGCTTCACTACAGACACCCTGGTTCAATTCCAGGCTGTATCACATCCGGCTGTGATTGGGAGTCCCATAAGGCGGTGCACAATTGGCCCAGCGTCGTCCGGGTTTGGCCGGTGGTAGGCTGTCATTGTAAATAAGTATTTGTTATTAACTGACTTGCCTAGTTAAATAAAGGTTAAATAAAATACAAATGAATAATGATCTCTCTCTCTCCAGATAGAATGTGAGCTATAGTGTAAAAAGAAGAACCTCATGGTGGCTCTGGCTGCATCCCATATGGCACCCTGCTCCCTATATCGTGCACTACTCCAAGGGCCCTGGTCTATAGTAGTGCACTATATAGGGAACAGGGTGCCATTGGGCTCTGGTCAAAATAAGTGCACTATATAGGGAACAGGGTTCCATAGGGCCCTGGTCAAAGGAAGTGCAGTATATAGGGAATAGGGTGCCATTTGAGACTCGACCCCTGCCTCGCCTTAGCATGACTGATGATTCTGCAGCTAAAATAGAGCATTGTCCCCACTATCATTTATTATGAAACTGACTGGCTTTGATGGAGGGAGAAGGGCCGGGGGAGGTGTAGGTAGAGGGAGGGAGAGAGAGAGAGGGAGGGAGGGAGGGAAAGAGGAAGAGCCCTGGAAATGGAGATGGAGGGAAGGAGGGAGAGTAGGCAGAGGGAGGTGTAGGTAGAGGGAAGGGAGAGAGGGAGGGGGAGGGAGGGAAAGAGGAAGCTGGAAATGAGATGGAGGGAGGTGTGGTGTGAGTGAGGGATAGAGGGATGGAGGAAACTGTAAAGGAGCTAAAGGGAGGGAGGGAGGAGGATGGTGGTACGCAGGGAGGGAGGCAGCTAGAGAGAGGGAGGGAGGGAAGGGGGGGAAAAGAGGGCAGATGGGAAATAGGGAGGCATCTAGAGGGAGGTAGGGAGGGCAGCTAGAGGAGTGAGGGAGTGAGGGAGAGAAGGGAGGGAGGCTACTAGAGGAAGAGGGAGGATGGATGGGAGGCTACTAGAGGAGAGGGAGGATGGATGGGAGGCTTGCTGGAGGGAGGAGAGTGAGGAGAGAGGATGGAGGCTTGCTGGAGGGAGGAGGGAAGTGTAGAGGTAGGAAATGGATAGAGGGGAGCTGGAGGAGAGCGTGGAGAGGCTTAGAGGAGAGCTAGAGGAGGCGAAGCTGCTAGAGGGAGGGAAAGCTGCCTAGA
>NW_019943826.1:58865-84421 GCF_002910315.2 Salvelinus sp. IW2-2015
GCTGGAAATGAGATGGAGGAGGTGTGTGTGTGAGATAGAGGATGGATGGGGACGTGGAGAAACTGGAAAGGAGCTAAAGGGAGGGAGGGAGGAGGATGGTGGTACGCAGAGGGAGGCAGCTAGAGAGAGGGAGGGAGGGAAGGGGGGGAAAAGAGGGCAGATGGGAAATAGGGAGGCATCTAGAGGGAGGTAGGGAGGGCAGCTAGAGGAGTGAGGGAGTGAGGGAGAGAGAGGAGGGAGGCTACTAGAGGAAGAGGGAGGATGGATGGAGGGCTACTAGAGAAGAGGAGGATGGATGGGAGGCTTGCTGGAGGGAGGAGGAGTGAGGGAGAGGATTGGGAGGGCATTGCTGGAGGGAGGGAGGGAAGTGTAGAGGTAGGAATGGATAGAGGGAGCTGGAGGGCGGGAAGCTGCTTGAGGGAGTGCTTAGAGGGAGGCAGAGGAGGAAGCTGCTAGAGGGAGGGAAAGCTGGCAGAGGGAGGGAAAGCTG
Source organism: Salvelinus sp. IW2-2015 (assembly GCF_002910315.2). Taxonomy (NCBI): domain Eukaryota; kingdom Metazoa; phylum Chordata; class Actinopteri; order Salmoniformes; family Salmonidae; genus Salvelinus; species Salvelinus sp. IW2-2015. The sequence goes on from NW_019943826.1 coordinate 59,356, forward strand.
CTAGAGGGAGGGAAGCTGGGAAGAGGGAAGAAAAAGCTGCTAGAGGGAGGGAAGCTGCTAGAGGTGAGAAAAGCTGCTAGAGGGATGGGAAGCTTTGCCAGACGGAGGAAAGCTGCTATAGGGAGGAAAAGAGCTGCTATAGAGAGGAAGCGCTAGGGAGGGAAGCTGTTAGGTAGGTAGATAAAAGAGAGGGAAGGCTCTATAAGAGAGGTAACGCTAGATGGAGGGAAGCAGCTAGAGGAGGGAAGCTGCTATAGGGAGGCTGCTACAGGGAGGTAGCTAACAGAGAGGGAGGCTGCTATAGAGAGGGAAGCTGCTAGAGGGAGGGAAGTACAGAAAGATGGAAAGGCTGCTAGAGGGAGGGGAAGCTGCCTAGAGGGAGGGAAGTGCTAGTAAGGGGCTGCTACAGGGAAGTAGCTAACAGGAGAAGGAAGCTGGCTAGTATAGAGGGTAGCGGTGCGTAGAGGGAGGAAGCACAGAGAGGGAAAGCTGCTGAGGAGGGGAAGCTGCTTTAGTGGGAGGCTCTGCTAGGAGGAGGTACTACATAGAGGGAAGCTTGCATATAGAAGAGGGAAAGCTGCTATCAGGAGGGAAGGCTGCTAGAAGGGAAAAGCTTGCTGAGGGAGGGAAGCTGCTAGAGGGGGAAAGCTGCTATCAGGAGGGAAGCTAGCTAGAATGGGGAAAGCTTGCTAGGTAAGGGAGGAAGCTGCTAGAAGGAGGGAAGCTGCTAGAAGGGGAGGGAAGCTGCTAGAGGGGAGGAAGCTGCTAGAGGGGGGGGAAGGCTTTGCGGTATAAGAGGAGAAGCTGCTAGAGGGGAGGGAAGCTGCTTACAGAGAGGGGAAGCTGCTTAGGGAGGAAGCTGCTAAAGGGGGAAAGCTGCTAGAGGGAGGGAAAGCTGCTAGATGGGGGGGAAGCTGCTAAGAGGGGGGGAAGCTCATATAGAGAGGGAAAGCTGCTATAGAGAGGGAAGATGCCAGAGGGAGGGAAGCTGCTAGAGGGGGAAGCTGCTTATAGGAGAAGGGAAGCTGCTAGAGGGGACAGCTTGCTAACAGAGGGAAGCTGCTAAGGGAGGGGAAAGCTGCTTGAGGGAGGGAAGCTGCTTAATAGAGAGATTAACAAAAAATGTCCCAAGTAGAGCATGACATAATTGGTCCTCTTAAACAGATCTTGTAGAGGCCCCAGTGCTGCACATACTTTTGTGAAAAAGTAAAAACATATATACTTGTATATATTCAGATTGTTCAGGGTGCTGCAACACCCCTACTTCCTTGTGCTATTGCTCAGGAGATCCCACAGCTTCACACAGGCTAACACTGTACAGATACCACTCTACAAGAGAACTAACTCACTTGTAACACAGCTTGAACACCGTTACAGATTAAAACTCTACAAACAGAAAACTAACTCACTGTAACACAGTTAACACTGTACAGATACACTCACAATATAACTAACTCACTGGTAACACAGGTTTAACACTGTACAGATACACTCTACAATACTAAAAACTCACTGTAACCGGCTACACTGTACAGATACACTCTACAACAGAACTAATCACTGTAACACAGGTTAACACTGTACAGATTACAACTCTTACACATATAAACTAACTCACTGTAACACAGGCTAACACGTACCAGATACACTACTACAATCAGAACTAACTCAACTTGTAACACAGGCTAACATACAGATACACTCTACAACAGAACTAACTCACGTGATAACACAGGTAAACCACTGTACAGATAACACTCTACAACAGAACCTAATACCACTGTAACCACAGTGGTAACACTGTACAAGATTACGACTTCTACAATGGAACTAACATCACTGTAACACAGGCTAACCACTGTACAGATACCCTACAACAGAACAACCTGCACTGTACAACAGGGGTCAAAATTACTCACTACACCTGAGAAAGCACACAAGGAACGTACAGATGGTCTAGAGAACAGCAGGATGATTATCAGATAGCGGGTCGACACAGAGAGACTGTAGCAATGGGCTCAAGAGACTGTCAGATGTATACTACAAAGCAGAGGGTTGACTACGTGCTGAGCAGGATGTAGACTACGATGATACAGCCCGTAGCAAAGAATGACGACAATGTAGCTACAGAGAGCTGTAGGCAGGATGAGAACTAACAAGAGATGACTTGCACAGATGTTAGGGACTAACAGAGATGGACTTAGCAGATGTAATACTAACAGAGAGATGACTGTAGCAGGGTTAGAGCTAACAGAGATACTGAAGGAGGATGTAAGACTAACAGAAGATGACTGCTAGCAGGATGTAGGACTAACCAGAGATGACTGTAGCAGGAGTGTAGGACTTACAGATTGAGACTGTAGCCAGGATGTAAGTGACTAACAGAAGATGACTTGAGGCAGGATGTAGTGGACTAACAACGAGATGACTTTAGCAGGAATGTATACTAACAGAGATGACTGTAGCAAGGGATGTAGTACGCTAACAGAGAGGCGACAGGTGTAGTACAGATGATTGTAGCAGATGTGACTAACAGAGATTGACTGTAGCAGGATGAAGTTAAGAGACTGGGTAGACTAAAGGTGACTGTAGCAGGAGTGATAGACTAACAGAGATACTGGTAGAGGGATTGGTAGGTACTAAAACAGAGATGACCGTGTAGCAGGATTTAGTACTAACAACATGACTGAGCAAGGATGTAACTAACAGAGAGATGACTGTAGCGGATGTAGACTAAAAGACGATGACTTGTAGCAGGATTAAGACAACAGAGATGACTGTAGCAGATGTAGGACTACAGAGATGACTGACAGGTAGACTACAGATGAACCTGTAGCAGATGTAGTACTACAGAGATGACTTGTACAGGGATGTAGGACAACGAGAGATGACTGTATGGGCAGGTATAGTACTAACAGAGATGACCTGTAGCGGATGTAGATACTAACAGAGATGACTGGAGCAGGCGTTAGGACTAAAAGAGATGACTCCAGCAGGATGTAGGAACTAACAGAAGGATGACTGTAGCAGGATGTAGGACTAACAGAGATGACTGTAGCAGGGTTAGAACTAACAGAGCTGACTGTAGCAGGATGTAGGACTAACAGAGATGACTGTAACAGGATGTAGGACTAACAGAGATGACTGTAGCAGGGTTAGAACTAACAGAGATGACTGTAGCAGGGTTAGAACTAACAGAGATGACTGTAGCAGGGTTAGAACTAACAGAGATGACTGCAGCAGGATGTAGGACTAACAGATATGACTGTAGCAGGATGTAGGACTAACAGAGATGACTGTAGCAGGATGTAGGACTAACAGAGATGACTGTAGTAGGGTTAGGACTAACAGAGATGACTGTAGCAGGGTTAGGACTAACATAGATGACTGTAGCAGGGTTAGGACTAACAGAGATGACTGTAGCAGGGTTAGGACTAACAGAGATGACTGTAGCAGCATATAGGACTAACAGAGATGACTGTAGCAGCAGCATGTAGGACTAACAGAGATGACTGTAGTAGTAGAGTATAAGACAAACAGAGATGACTGTAGCAGCAGTATATAGGACTAAAAGAGATGACTGTAGCAGTAGAGTATAAGACAAACAGAGATGACTGCAGCAGTGTCAGCATGTAGGACAAACATAACAATTGTACTAAATAAGGGTTTACATATTGTAGTTAAATGAGGGTTTACATATTGTAGTTAAATGAGGGTTTACATATTGTAGGTAAATAAGGGTTTATATATTGTAGGTAAATAAGGGTTTATATATTGTAGGTAAATAAGGGTTTATATATTGTAGGTAAATAAGGGTTTACATATTGTAGGTAAATAAGGGTTTACATATTGTAGGTAAATGAGGGTTTATATATTGTAGGTAAATAAGGGTTTATATATTGTAGGTAAATAAGGGTTTACATATTGTAGGTAAATAAGGGTTTACATATTGTAGTTTGGTTACCTTAGAAATTTGTGTCAGTATTGTTTCTGGTTTGTTTGTTCAACCACATATTCAAATAGCTAGCATGTTGGCCTGGTAACCAATGTCTGTATAGCATGTTGGCCTGGTAACCAATGTCTGTATAGCATGTTGGCCTGGTAACCAATGTCTGTATAGCATTGTTGGCCTGGTAACCAATGTCTGTATAGCATGTTGGCCTGGTAACCAATGTCTGTATAGCATGTTGGCCTGGTAACCAATGTCTGTACTGCTTATGCTTTTATTATACCGTGACCTGTGTTACAAATGGCACCCTATTCCCTACATGGTGCCATCTTAGACCAGATCCGCTTCCTATACAGGGAATAGGTGGTGTTTGAGACGTACCTCAGTGTCGTGTAGACTGACTGACTGAAAGAGACAAGCCGGTCTGTCTCATGGTCAATCACAGGTACACTGCCAAGTTGTCAACATAACATACTGGACGAGTACTGGATGACAGACATCGTAACGCAGGCACGTCACCACGCCGCCGCACGCACGCACGCACACACACACACACACCACACACACACACCACACACACACACACACACACACACACACACACACACACACACACACACACACACACACACACACACAACACACACACACACACACACACACACACACACACAGGTACTCAGCAAGAACAGGAGAAACACAGGAATCCAATTGTTCAGGTTCAGACTGTTGGCTGTGTACCAAATGGCACCCTATTCCCTATGTAGGTGCACTACTTTAGGGCTCATCGGTTCCATAGGGCTGTGGTCAAATGTAGTGCACTATAAAGGGAACAGGGTCTTATTTGGGAGGCGGCCTGTATGACTTCAGCAGAGCTCTTTAATATTTGATTAGGTTGCATCATGTTTAATGCACAAACCTAGAAATCTGAGCGTTTCCTGCTGCCTGTAAAACAATAACCCAGCCATTTGTGATTACATGGACTCATATAGTCACTAGCCTGCTCTGGCTTCCTCCAACAATGTTGGAAGTTTCCACTTCCTTATTAACGAAAAACAACCGTATACAAGCAAGGACAGAATGGTGCCCAGAAATTGGTGCCCAGCATTTCTAACACACCGGACTATTTCTTTCCCCCCTTGAGGTTCCCATTATTAGCCAAATAAGGGTTACTCTGCAGATCCGCCAACACAGACCAGCCCAGAACTGCCATATGGCCAATTTCTGCTGACGGTGCACTAATCTAACCCTGACTGCTGGGCATGTGGAACTTCAGCTGACACTGTGAATTACTGGTTACAACCAACGATCTATATCAACCCTGGATAGCTGATGTATTGGCCGTTGAGAGGGTTTTGAAGCCGCGGTCGGCCATATTGGCATTCCCCAGTAGGAGCAGTCCACCATAGAAATAAATTGTATTCTACAGTATTTAAATTCAATGTTTCAAGGACAAAATTACATTTATTTAAATTTTTTTGGGGGGGGGTTAAAGTGGGGATAGTAACATTAGTAATCTCTTAAATGTTTTATATATATATTTTTTTTAATGTTTAGCTCACATAATATAATTTCAAAGTATGCATTAAGGTGTCTGTAATGGAATAAATGTGGAGAAAACGAATGTAGACATTAATTCATGCATTTCTTTAGCTTCCAGAAAAGGTTTTAAGATGGAGGAGAACCAAAAGGACCTGTGGCTTCAACACCCCGTAGCAGTCACCGATTGGCTGCACTGTATAGAAATGCAAATGAGGAAACCAATCATTATAATCAATGCAATTAAAGCACTTGTGGAAATTAGCTGTATTGATATGGTCTGTGTCTGTGGCTGTGGCTGTGTCTGTGGCTGGGCCTGTGTCTGTGTCTGTGTGGGTGTGGCTGTATGTGTGCCTGTGTCTGTGTCGGTGTCGGTGTGTATGTGTGTATGTGTCTGTCTCTGTGTCTGTGTCTCTGTGTGTGTCTGTGTGTGTTTGTCTGAGTATGTGTCGGTGCCGGTGTCTGTGTGTGCGTGTGTGTGTGCGTGCGTAAGTGTACTGGTTTGTGTGTAACCTGGTACTATTCACCAGTAAATCTGTGATATTTATTGAGCCCAGGTACCATTGTAATAGATGCTGTGTCACTCCAGATTTATTGAGCCCAGGTACGGGATTGTATACAGCTGTGTCATGTCAGATTTCTTGAGCCCAGGTGCATTATAATACATGCTGTGTCACTCAGATTTATTGAGCCCAGGTAGCATTATAATACATGCTTTGTCACTCCACATTTATTGAGCCCAGGTAGCATTGTAATTGATACTGTGTCACGCCAGATTTATTGAGCCCAGGTAGCATTGTAATACATGCTGTGTCATGTCAGATTTATTGAGCCCAGGTAGCATTATAATACATGCTGTGTCACTCCAGATTTATTGAGCCCAGGTAGCATTGTAATAGATGCTGTGTCACGCCAGATTTATTGAGCCCAGGTAGCAGTGTAATACATGCTGTTCATGTCAGATTTCTTGAGCCCAGGTAGCATTATAATACATGCTGTGTCACTCCAGATTTATTGAGCCCAGGTAGCATTATAATACATGCTTTGTCACTCCACATTTATTGAGCCAGGTAGCATTGTAATTGATACTGTGTCACCCAGATTTATTGAGCCCAGGTAGCATTGTAATACATGCTGTGTCATGTCAGATTTATTGAGCCCAGGTAGCATTATAATACATGCTGTGTCACTCCAGATTTATTGAGCCCAGGTTGCATTGTAATAGATGCTGTGTCACGCCAGATTTATTGAGCCCAGGTAGCATTGTAATACATGCTGTGTCATGTCAGATTTATTGAGCCCAGGTAGCATTATAATACATGCTGTGTCATGTCAGATTTATTGAGCCCAGGTAGCATTATAATACATGCTGTGTCACGCCAGATTTTTTGAGCCAGGTAGCATTGTAATACATGCTGTGTCATGTCAGATTTATTGAGCCCAGGTAGCATTATATACATGCTGTGTCATGTCAGATTTATTGAGCCCAGGTAGCATTATAATACATGCTGTGTCACGCCAGATTTATTGAGCCCAGGTAGCATTGTAATACATGCTGTGTCATGTCAGATTTATTGAGCCCAGGTAGCATTGTAATAGATGCTGTGTCACGCCAGATTTATTAAGCCCAGGTAGCATTGTAATACATGCTGTGTCATGTCAGATTTTTGAGCCCAGGTAGCATTATAATACATGCTGTGTCATGTCAGATTTATTGAGCCCAGGTAGCATTATAATACATGCTGTGTCACGCCAGATTTATTGAGCCAGGTAGCATTGTAATACATGCTGTGTCATGTCAGATTTTGAGCCAGGTAGCATTATAATACATGCTGTGTCATGTCAGATTTATTGAGCCCAGGTAGCATTATAATACATGCTGTGTCACGCCAGATTTATTGAGCCCAGGTAGCATTGTAATACATGCTGTGTCATCAGATTTATTGAGCCCAGGTAGCATTGTAATAGAGCTGTGTCACGCCAGATTTATTGAGCCCAGGTAGCATTGTAATACATGCTGTGTCACTCCGATTTATTGAGCCCAGACACCATTGTAATAGATGCTGTATCATGAAGATTTATTGAGCCCAGCACCATTGTAATACATGCTGTGTCATGTCAGATTTATTGAGCCCAGGTAGCATTATATACATGCTGTGTCACTCCAGATTTATTGACCAGGCACATTGTTACATGCTGTGTCATGTCAGATTTATTGAGCCCAGGCACCATTGTAATACATGCTGTGTCATGTCAGATTTATTGAGCCAGGTGCATTTAATACATGCTGTGTCATGTCAGATTTATTGAGCCCAGTCACCATTGTAATACATGCTGTTCATGTCAGATTTATTGAGCAGAGCACCATTGTAATACATGCTGTGTCATGTCAGATTTATTGAGCCCAGGTAGCATATAATACATGCTGTGCATGTCAGATTTATTGAGCCCAGGTAGCATTATAATACATGCTGTGTCACTCCAGATTTATTGAGCCCAGGCACCATTGTAATAGATGCTGTGTCATGTCAGATTTATTGAGCCCAAGTAACATTGTAATACATGCTGTGTCACTCCAGATTTATTGAGCCCAGGTACCATTGTAATAGATGCTGTGTCATGCCAGAGCTCTCCTCATGCATCTTTAAGCAGCCACCTTGATTCCTTTAATTCAACAATGGTACAGGACAGTAAGCACTTTGTAAGCACGCAGGATGGGATGATGCATAGTGTGTGTGTGTGTGTGTGTGCGTGTGTGTGTTTGTTGTGTGTGCGTGTGTGTGTGCGTGTGTGTGTGTGTTTTTGTGTGTGTTGTATGTGTTTATGTGTGTTTTTTGTGTGAGTGTGTGTTGATGTAGAGTTGCGGTGACAGGAATTTATTAGCCCAGCTTTAAGAAGGGCTGCTAAATGCAGGTCTTGACTAAATAATCCTTGTCATTGGAGCAGGATGTTGCCCTCTTTGTGTCAATAAACACACACACACAACCTCCGGAGCTTGCACAGAACAAAGAAGTTATTTTAACAGGTGTACGGGTACAACTGAAATGATAACCTAATAATGCAGGTTGTGATATTTAGAGCGATAGCGTCATCATCCAGATATCATCTTAGACACACTAAAACACACAGAGATGTATTAGAGAGACTCAACCGGTTATCTAAGATGATAACACTAAAACAACAAGATGTATTGAGGAGAGACTCAACCAGTCATCTAAGATGATAACACTAAAACAACAGAGATGTATTAGAGGAGAGACTCAACCTGTTATCTAGATGATAACATAAAACAACAGAGATGTATTAGAGAGACTCAACCTGTTATCTAAGATGATAACACTAAAACAACAGAGATGTATTAGAGAGACTCAACTGTTAACTAGATGATAACACTAAAACAACAGAGATGTATTAGCGGAGAGACTCAACCAGTTTCTAAGATGATAACACTAAAAAACAGAGATGTATTAGAGGAGAGACTCAACCAGTTATCTAAGATGATAACACTAAAACAACAGAGATGTATTAGAGGAGAGACTCAACCTGTTATCTAAGATGATAACACTAAAACAACAGAGATGTATTAGAGGACTCACCCTGTTATCTAAGATGATAACACTAACAACAGAGTGTATTAGAGAGACTCAAGCTGTACTCTGTTGTTTTAGTGTTATCATCTTAGATAACAGGTTGAGTCTCTCCTCTAATACATCTCTGTTGTTTTAGTGTTATCATCTTAGATAACAGGTTGAACTCTCTCTCTAATACATCTCTGTTGTTTTAGTGTTATCATCTTAGATAACAGGTTGAGTCTCTCCTCTAATACATCTCTGTTTGTTTTAGTGTTATCATCTAAGATAACAGGTTGAATCTCTCCTCTAATCATCTCTGTTGTTTTAGTGTTATCATCTTAGATAACAGGGTGAGTCTCTCTAATACATCTCTGTTGTTTTAGTGTTATCATCTTAGTAACAGGTTGAGTCTCTCCTCTAATACATCTCTGTTGTTTTAGTGTTATCATCTTAGATAACAGGTGGAGTCTCTCTCTAATACATCTCTGTTGTTTTAGTGTTATCATCTTAGATAACAGGTTGAATCTCTCCTCTAATACATCTCTGTTGTTTTAGTGTTATCATCTTAGATAATGGTTGAGTCTTCTCTCTAATACATCTCTGTTGTTTTAGTGTTACATCTTAGATAACTGGTTGATCTCTCCGCTAATACATCTCTGTTGTTTTAGTGTTATCATCTTAGTTAACAGGTTGAGTCTCTCTAATACATCTCTGTTGTTTTGTGTTATCATCTTAGATAACAGGTTGAGTCTCTCTAATACATCTCTGTTGTTTTAGTGTTATCATCTTAGATAACAGGTTGAGTCTCTCCTCTAATACATCTCTGTTGTTTTAGTGTTATCATCTTAGATGACTGGTTGAGTCTCTCCTCTAATACATCTCTGTTGTTTTAGTGTTATCATCTTAGATAACTGGTTGAGTCTCTCCGCTAATACATCTCTGTTGTTTTAGTGTTATCATCTTAGATAACAGGTTGAGTCTCTCTAATACATCTCTGTTGTTTTAGTGTTATCATCTTAGATAACAGGTTGAGTCTCTCTAATACATCTCTGTTGTTTTGTGTTATCATCTTAGATAACAGGTTGAGTCTCTCCTCCAATACATCTCTGTTGTTTTAGTGTTATCATCTTAGATAACTGGTTGAGTCTCTCTCTAATACATGTCTGTTGTTTTAGTGTTTCATCTTAGATAACCGGTTGAGTCTTCTCTAATACATCTCTGTTGTTTTAGTGTTATCATCTTAGATAACAGGTTGAGTCTCTCCTCTAATACATCTATGTTGTTTTAGTGTTATCATCTTAGATAACAGGTTGAGTCTCTCTAATACATCTCTGTTGTTTTAGTGTTATCATCTTAGATAACAGGTTGAGTCTCTCTAATACATCTCTGTTGTTTTAGAGTTATCATCTTAGATAACAGGTGGAGTCTCTCCTCTAATACATCTCTGTTGTTTTAGTGTTATCATCTTAGATAACTGGTTGAGTCTCTCTCTAATACATGTCTGTTGTTTTAGTGTTATCATCTTAGATAACCGGTTGAGTCTCCCTAATACATCTCTGTTGTTTTAGTGTTATCATCTTAGATAACAGGTTGAGTCTCTCCTCTAATACATCTATGTTTTTTAGTGTTATCATCTTAGATAACAGGTTGAGTCTCTCTAATACATCTCTGTTGTTTTAGTGTTATATCTTAGATAACAGGTTGAGTCTCTCTAATACATCTCTGTTGTTTTAGTGTTATCATCTTTAGATAACAAGAGAGTGAATAGTTTACGCTGTAGTTGTCTGATTTATTATGAAGGAGAGAGTTTATTAATTCAACATGTGTTCAATATGTTTGTGTATATTAGGATGTAAAGAACATTGATGCATGTATTCCCAATAGCCTCTCTAATGTCATGTTCAAGGTTAATGCACCTCCTATACGTTGGTGTTGTACTTATTCTACATCTAATACTTTATGTATAAAGCTGTTCTATTGTCAGGTACACCAGATAGGTGCAGGGAAATGTCTTTTTTTTTTTACAGGGCCATGGTAGTAGGGTTCCCCTGGAACAAATGGTAAATACCTTGCTCAAGGGCACATCAACAGATCTTTAGCGTTGTCGGCTCCGGTATTCCAACCAGCGACCTTTCGGTTACTGGCCCTATTCCCCAACCTCTAAAGCTACCTGTAAACTAAGAAGGTATATAGTCGGAATGAGAGGGTAATGTTCTCCTCCTCTTTTCTCCTAGTCCTTCTACTACGCTCTACATTTAGACATGAACAACCCTCCTTTATTAGTAACCGTCTGTCCGTTCTGTCTGCTTTGAAAGACACATGAAAGTCTTCTCTCGATATCATTGAGCTTTCTTTAATGATTTAATTGTGAAGATACATATTTTATCAAAACGTTTGTCTCTTGAGTAATAATGAAGAGTTTTGTTCCGAGGTTTGACAATGGAGACTTTGAGTGTTCAATCAGATAGCAAGAAGAATACTATCAACATCAAGGAAAAACTATTTTCATCAATCATCTCAACATATATCAGGAAAAACCTCTTGTTCACTTATCGCTTAGCTACAGCCAGACTTAATGCATTTGTTTGTCTAGTAATATCTCTCCTCTTTGTGTGTTTAAAAAACAGACAAGCAAAGAGTAGAATAAACTTGTGAGATGGATGGTGCATGTCGGTGTTCCAAATGACACCCTATTCCCTGTGAAGTGCACTACATTTGATAAGAGTCAAAATGGGCCCTGGTGCCATTTGATATAAGTCCTGGGTGAATCATTCCTCGTGCGATAAGGACTTGGTATGGTATGCATAGAATGGATCTTAGATTAGATTAGAGGTGTAGGATCTTAATTTGAGCCAGTTTGCTACAGCAGGAAAATAATCCTGTAGCAACAGGAAATGTGATTTCGTGGATTATAATTCATGGGGGGAAAAAATGTGCGCAGCGTTGGTCTAACTATAAGATTACGCGTTTGAATATGCAGCTTTTGTCTGTTTCCTGTGGAAGTGATTTTCAACCAATTCGATTATTCTCTAGTGTGATCACGGATCATATTGTTTTGGTGTTGATGAGAAGTCTCTAGTCTGATCACTGATCATATTGTTTCATTTTGATGAGAAGTCTCTAGTCTGATCACTGATCATATTGTTTTGGTGTTGATGAGAAGTCTCTAGTGTGATCACTGATCATATTGTTTTGGTGTTGATGAGAAGTCTTTCATGTGATCACTGATCATTAGTGCTGATTTGTGCTTTTTGAGGTCAGTTCGGTGTCGGTTCGATTACAAAAAAATATATATGGTTTTCGGGTTGAATGCTGTAACAACACAGAATCGAACATTTAGTAGAATTCCCGTGATGGTAGTGACTGACCACTACTGCTGATCACTTGTTAACCATCATTTATTCACAGTACTTCACTTTAATTAGATATTTCAGTCGTGTGTGTTACATTAGTTTAAATTATTTCACTTTAGCATTTCATTCCAAGTCATCATCTCATCTCTAGAGAGCTGCTGTCTGACAAAATCACTATTTTAGTAGTTCTTCAAAATAAATAAGATGTTTATTTTTATGACAGCTGAACACCAACTATCAATGACTTAGATGGTTTATTTTCCCACAGATGGTTTATTTTCCCACTGGTCCCACAGAACCAGTTGAAAAAAGTAATGGAAGAATATACAAAAATAAGGTGTCAAATACATGCAAAAAATGTGAAATAAAATGTTTCCTGATCTTTCTTATATCTCTTAGATATAGGACAGACACCTCAGAACAACCTTCCTGAGGAAAACATTTTGGGGGACAATCTATTGTTCTATGTAGTGAATGCGTTTTTCAATGCATTTGTATGGGCTAATAGCAGTAAGGTCATTTTTTTTGTTCATCAAATATTTTTTGATATACAGTCAAAAGTTTGGACACAGATACTCATTCCAGGGTTTTTCTCGATTTTTGCTGTTTTCTACACAGCGGGAAACACCGTGTCAAGGCAAAGGGTTGCTACTTTGAAGAATCTCAAATTTAAAATCTATTTTGATTTGTTTAACACGTTTTTGGTTACTACATGATTCCATATGTGTCATTTCATAGTGTTGATGTCTTCATTATTATTCTACAGTGTATAAAATAGTAAAATAAAGAAAAACCTTTGCATTAGTAGGAATGTCCAAACTATTGACTGGTATATTTACAAATATTTGATGAAAGAAAAAAAATAACAAAATAATCATTTCTAAGACCGTAAAACAATTCCATATACAGTTGATGTCGAAAATGTACATACACTTAGGTTGGAGTCATTAAAACTCGTTTTTCAACCATTCCACAAATGTCCTGTTAACAAACCATAGTTTTGGCAAATCAGTTAGGACATATACTTTGTGCATGATACTAGTCATTTTTCCAACAATTGTTTACAGACAAACTATTTCACTTATAATTCACTGTATCACAATTCCAGTGGGTCAGAATTTACATACACTAAGTTGACTGTGCCTTTAAACAGCTTTGAACATTCCAGAAAATTATGTCATGGCTTTAGAAGCTTCTGATAGGCTAATAGACATAATTTGAGTCAATTGGAGGTGTACCTGTGGATTTATTTCAAGGCCTTCCTTCAAACTCAGTGCCTCTTTGCTTTACGTCATGGTAACATCAAAAGAAAACAGCCAAGACCTCAGAAAAAAATGGTAGACCTCCACAAGTCTGGTTCATCCTTGGGAGCAATTTCCAAATGACTGAAGGTACCACGTTTATCTGTACGAACAATAGTATGTAAAGTATAAACACCATTTGACCACGCAGCCGTCATACCGCTCAGGAAGGATACGCGTTCTGTCTCCTAGAGATGAACCTGCTTTGGTGCGAAAAGTACAAATCAATCCCAGAACAACAGCAAAGGACCTTGTGACGATGCTGGAGGAAACAGGTACAAAAGTATCTCTATCCACAGTAAAACGAGTCCTATATGGACACCCTGAAAGGCCGCTCAGCAAGGCAGAATCCACTGCTCCAAAACCGCCATAAAAAAGCCAGACTACGGTTTGCAACTGCACATGGGGACATGTGCATCGTTATGTTTGGAGGAAAAAGGGGGAGGCTTTCAAGCCGAAGAACACCATCCCAACCGTGAAGCACAGCGGTGGCAGCATCATGTTGTGGGGGGTGCTGTGCTGCAGGAGGAACTGGTGCACCTCACACAATAGATGGCATCATGAGGGAGGAAAATGATGTGGATATATTGAAGCAACATCTCAAGACATCAGTCAGGAAGTTAAAGCTTGGTTGCCAATGGGTCTTCCAAATGGACAATGACCCCAAGCATATTTCCAGAGTTGTGGCAAAATGGCTTAAGGACAACAAAGTCAAGGTATTGGAATGGCCATCACAAAGCCCTGACCTCAATCCTATAGAAAATGTGTGGGCAGAACTGAAAAAGCGTGTGCGAGCAAGGAGGCCTACAAACCTGACTCAGTTACACCAGCTTTGTCAGGAGGAATGGGCCAAAATTCCCAGTTACTGTCCGGTCACTGTCCGGTCACTTTCCGGTCACAGTCTGGTCACTGTCTGGTCACTGTCTGGTCACTGTCTGGTCACTTCCTGGTCACTGTCTGGTCACTTCCTGCTCACTGTCTGGTCACTTCCTGGTCACTGTCTGGTCAGTTCCTGGTCACAGTCTGGTCACAGCAACAGAACTGAAGAGAAAACAAGGTGCTAATACAGAGCTTTGTTAAACTTAGACAGTGCCACAGAGAATACAAGGCAGATTACTTTATTATGGATAGGCGTCCTGCTAGCAGGACACAAGGCGACAACATCCGGGGAAATTGGAGGGCCACAGAGAATACAAGGCAGATTACTTTATTATGGATAGGCGTCCTGCTAGCAGGACACAAGGCGACAACATCCGGAGAAATTGGAGGGCGCGCAACTCAACTAAATAATCGGAATAATAAACATTCATGAACATCCAAGTATCCGATATCTTTTAAAAGCTTAAATTCTTGTTAATCTAACTACGTTCTCCGATTTACAATAGGCTTTACAACGAAAGCATACCATGCGATTGTCTGAGGACGGCGCCCCACATCAACATATTTTTCAACCAGCACAGGCTTCATAAAATCACAAATAGCGAATAAATAAATCACTTACTTTAGAAGATCTTCCTCTGTTTCCAATGCCAAGGGTCACTGCTACAACATGAATGGTCGTTTTGTTCGATAAAATCCTTCTTTAGATCCCAAAAAGTTAGTTTAGTTGGCGCCATTGATTTCAGTATTCCACTCGTTCAACTTGCAGACAAAGGATTCCAAAAAGCTACCTCTAGACTTTGTCCAATCAAGTCAAACAACATTTATATGCAATCCTCAGGTACTCTAAAATGTAAATAAACTATAATAGTTCATACGGAGAGTAATATGTTCAATAGGAAAGCAAAATTAGTAAAATTAGTAATCCCTTGCCCGCCGAAAGACTGATTGTTCCGGTGGTGTCCTAACCAAAACTGCAAATTCTTGCTTGTTAAAAAAAAAAAGCCTGAAACGTTGAATAAATACTTTTGACATCTAGTGGAGGCCATAGGAATTGCATTCTGAGAGACGGATTTACATAGGAACAATAAGTTTCCATTATAAGAGCCTGGGACCTCAAAAAAATAACAATTCGGGTTGGTTTTTCTTTTGATTTTGGCCTGCCATATCAATTCTGTTATAGTCTCAGACATTATTTTAATAGTTTTAGAAACTTCAAAGTATTTTCTATCCAATGCTACCAATTATCTGCATATCCAGGCTTCTGGGCCTGAGTAACAGGCAGTTTACTTTGGGCACGTCAGTGAGGCGTAAATTCTGGAAACTAGACCCTATCCCTAAGATGTTTTAATTAATATAAGACCACTCTTACCAATATCAAAACACATCTTCAGCCGTTGTTTTAATAAATTAATATAAGACCACTCTTACCAATATCAACACATTCTTCAGCCGTTGTTAAAGGAGGACACGGTAAGCTGATATTTTAAACGACGGATAGAGCCTTTAAAGTGTAGTTATCTTACATTTAGAAAACATACTCCAAATGATAGCACTTATGAACTCATTAGTTACCTATGGCTATAACACACAACACACAACACACACACACACACACACACACCCACACACACACACAACACACCACACACACACACACACACACACACACACACACACACACACACACACACACACACACACACACACACACACACACACACACACACAAGCACACACAGGCACACACTTATCCGCAATAGGCAGAAGTGCCTCAGGGCAGAGGGAGAAAGAGAGCTGATGGTTACATTGTTAAAAGGTAATTATTTTCTACACACAACACTGAGAAAGAACCCAAGCAACTAAATAACACAGGAACATTATTGTTGTAATATGCAAATATAGCTAAATATTAAAATATTGGCAATTATGATAGAAACAAATCTTAAGTAAATGTTCAGCCATAGATACGACTTATATTTCCACAGATCAAAACAGAAATTAAAATGTCATTAATCTGCAGAAAAGGGATTTATACTTCAGGGTTGATACATGAGTGGCATTATCAGCGGTGAAAACAATTACCTAGAGATGTTAGTTTTGTGTTATTATTGGGTCGGTGTCAGACAGACTGAGTCCCTGGTTGGCACCCTGTTCACTATTTAGGGCCCTACTGACCAGGGTGTGATAGGACACATCCCCAGACATCATCGTTCCTGTCCGCCTCTGTAGGGCATCCCAGGGGTTATGTGCTGGGCAGTGTCCAAAATAACAACCTATTCCCTATATAGTGCACTGCTTTTGACTAGACCCACACGGGGCCTGATTAAAAGTAGTGCACTACAAAGGGGAGAGGGTGCCATTTGAGATGCGGCCCTTATCGTGATCTAGATGTCCAGACAGATCCTCGGCGGTAACCGTAGTGACAGGGACAGATATAGCTAAGCAGGTGTACTTTAAGAGAACTGT
This sequence comes from Salvelinus sp. IW2-2015, assembly GCF_002910315.2. Classification (NCBI taxonomy): domain Eukaryota; kingdom Metazoa; phylum Chordata; class Actinopteri; order Salmoniformes; family Salmonidae; genus Salvelinus; species Salvelinus sp. IW2-2015. Next base: position 76,418 of record NW_019943826.1, read on the forward strand.
ATTGAATATCACATACCTTTTTATTTCATTATTTAACCTGTATTCAACCAGGTAGGTCAATTAAAATAACTACTTCTGGTATTTACATGACTAACTGGTGAGTGACTGGTATTTACATGACTAACTGGTGAGTGACTGGTATTACACATGACTAACTGGTGAGTGACTGGTATTATACATGAATAACTGTGAGTGACTGGTATTAACACATGACTAACTGGTGAGTGACTGGTATTTACATGACTAACTGGTGAGTGACTGGTATACTACATGACTAACTGGTGAGTGACTGGTATTATACATGACTAACTGGTGAGTGAACTGGTATATTTAACATGACTAACTGGTGAGTGACTGGGTATTACACATGACTAACTGGTGAGTGACTGGTATTATACATGAACTAACTGGTGAGTGACTGGTATTATACACATGACTAACTGGTGAGAGTGACTGGTATTACACATGACTACTGGTGAGTGACTGGTATTTACATGACTAACTGGTGAGTGAACTGGTATTACACATGACTACTGGGTGAGTGACTGGTATTATACATGACTAACTGGTGAGTGACTGGTATTATTACATGACTAACTGGTGAGTGACTGGTATTTAACATGACTAACTGGTGAGTGACTGGTATTACACATGATAACCTGGTGAGTGACTGGTATTATACATGACTAACTGGTGAGTGACTGGTATTATTACATGACTAACTGGTGAGTGACTGGTATTTTACATGATATCTAACTGTGATGACTGGTATTAACACATGACTAACTGGTGAGGTCGACTGGTATTATACATGACTAACTGGTGAGTGAAACTGGTATTATTACATGACTAACTAGGTGAGTGACTGGTATTGATGAGCATGACTAACTGGTGAGTGACTGTATTATCCATGACTAACTGGTGAGTGACTGGTATTATAACATGACTAACTGGTGAGTGACTGGTATTTACATGACTAACTGGTGAGTGACTGGTATTCGCACATGACTAACTGGTGAGTGACTGGTATTATACAATGACTAACTGGTGAGTGTCCTGGGATTATAACATGACTAACTGGTGAGTGACTGGTATTATACATGACTAACTGGTGAGTGACTGGTATTATACATGAATAACTGGTTGAGTGACTGGTATTATACATGAACTAACTGGTGAGTGACGTGAATTACAATGACTAACTGGTGAGTGACTGGTATTATACATGACTAACTGGTGAGTGACTGGTATTATACATGACTAACTGGTAAGTGACTGGTATTACACATGATAACTGGTGAGTGACTGGTATTATACATGACTAACTGGTGAGTGAACTGGTATTAATATGACTAACTGGTGAGTGACTGGTATTACACATGACTAACTGGTGAGATGACTGGTAATTAACATGACTAACTGGTGAGTGACTGGTATTATACATGATTAACTGGTGAGGACTGGTATTACGCATGAACTGGTAGTGACTGGTACATGAGTAACAGTAGTAGACCGGTAATTAATGACTAACTGGTGAGTGACTGGTATTATACATGACTAAACTGGTGGTGACTGGTATTATACGATGACTGAACGTGGTGAGTGGACTGGTATTATACATGACTAACTGGGAGTGACTGGTATTATAGGACTAAGGGAGTGACTGGTATTTAAATAAGCTAAACTGGTGAGTGACTGGTATTTACATGACTAACTGGTGAGTGACTGGTATTTAAATGACTAACTGGTAGAGTGACTCGGGTATTTACAAATGACTACTGGTGAGTGACTGGTATTTACCTGTACTAACTGGAGAGTGATCTGGTATTTAGAACTACATGACAACTGGCGTGAGTGACTGGTATTTACATAGACTAACCTGGGAGGTAAGTGACTGGATATTATACATGACTAACTGGTGAGTGACTGGTATTTAAATGACTAACTGGTGAGTGTTAAGTGACTACTATTATACAAGTAAAACACACTGACTTGAGGTACTTTATCACCCCAGGACCTGGGCATAGGTAGTTCAAATCAACGTTCTGATTTACAGTGATGACCTGAGAAGTGGCTGATTCTGCAGAGCTATGGAATGACACGTCAGAACACAGCACACCTGAGGCACTGTGACCAGCAGTAGCACCAATGGAACATTTCTTCTTCACTAATGATGACCTAAGAAGTGTCAGGTAGAAGTATAAAATGACAGTACAGGTCAGAACACAGCACACCTGAGGCACTGTGACTAGCAATAGCACCAGCCAACCTGGACATATCCTCCTAATAACGTCATTAAAGGGATAAGGGCTGCTTCAGAAGCCCTCAGAAGCACACAGCTACATAATAAACATGTCCAGTGGTGGGTTTAAATGTAGTAATGAATGGAGACTGGCCACTTTCTGCTCTAAATACGTTTATTCACTTTTTGTGTTTTTTTTTTACGGTAACTTACAGGAAGCCAGTTGCCTGTAAGTTACAGTAATAAAGGTGCAGTATGTTACCGTAACGTATTTTACGGTATCGAATACCGTTACTGTAATCTTTTTGACCGTTTTAACTTACAGACAACTGGCTTCCTCTAAGTTTCCGTAAAACAGTACAGTGCAGTACTGTAAAACAACAGTGTCGTGCAAGTACTGTAAAACAACAGTACAGTGCATTACTGTAAAACAACAGTACAGTGCATTACTGTAAAACAACAGTACAGTGCATTACTGTAATTGTAATTGTAATAAATGAATACATGAATGGATGAATTAATTAATTAAATTCATTGAGAGGAAATGGAGTAATTCACCATAATTACATGGGATTGGTGAAAGCAGGTTGGTTGCTAGGTAATGTGTTTACATGTTACAGCCTATCAATGAAGGCCAGTTTTGGAAGCCTTTGCCTGTTTGGGCTATAGGGGGCGAATTGGAAAAACTGAAAAATATGTGCAAATTTTCAAACGGCCTTTTAATCAATTTCTGCTCTTACAATATGCATATTGTTAATAGTATTGGATAGAAAAGAGTCTCTAGTTTCTAAAACCGTTTTAATTTTTTCTCTGAGTGGAACACAAGTCCTTTGGCAGCACTTTCCCCGACCAGGAAGTAAAATGCAAGATGTTTATGCTCGCTTCAACGCTCTGCCTATACATGGTCATGCCACTTATGACCCGAAACACACCTCGTACGCCTTCCTCTGGGTGTCAAGAGGACGTCAGAGGAGAAATCTTGCGTTTATCTTGTTTTTGACGTGAAAGTAAGACCCTATTTCTTTGACGTAGACCGTCCAATTTCAGCGGAAGATCAAGAAGCGCGCGAAGCTTGGGGGAGAGATCATATCGCTTTTGTTTTTGCTGCGGTTTCGGATGTTGAAGCTATCTCAAGCTCGGATATTGATTTGAATAATATGAGACCTGTCATCCAGTAAGAGTATGTTTTTTCAATATAAAGTTTTAATCATGTTATTGTTGAAATTTTTTTCTCGGGGAGTTTTGACGTGTTCCGTAATGTTTATCTTGTTTACGTTGGAGAGATCCGTGCCACCGACGTAGTACCCTGCTAAATGAAGATGGAAAGTTGCCATTCTGAAGGGATTTGAACGACTCTCTGGACTAAGGACAATGAGTCAACATTCTGATGAAAGATCAGCCAAAGTAAGACCAAATTTATAATGTGTAGTTCATTATATCTGTCGTGCATGAACTGGTCGCGGCGCGCCAAGTGTGTCTGTCTGGCGTGGCTATTGCTAATATTTAGCGCTACATTTAGTTTTCGATGTAAACACATTTTAAAAATGGAATATTGTCTGGAATCACAAGAATCCTGTTTTTCAATTGCTGTCACAGTATGTATTCTCAGAATGTTGTTTATGAGGAGTAATTAGGTATTTGATGTTGGTGTCTGTAATGTTATGGCTGCTTTTGATGATTGTAGCTGAAATGTACTATTTATGATCTTATACGATAAAGAAATATACACATTTTTCAAATAAAAAACATATGCTATCATACACATAAATATGTTATCAGACTGTCATCTTATGATATTTGTTTCTTGGTTAGTGGCTATATATATCTTTATTTGGGTCTCGAAATTAGTGATAGCTAGGTGACGGAGTAATAAACACTGATGGCGAGTTAGAAAGTGCTCTCTTTAGCTGACGTGGTTTAGCTAATAGATTTACATATTTTGTCTTCCCTGTAAAACATTTCAAAAATCAAGGACATGTTGGTTAGATTCACAAGATGTCTGCCTTTCATATGCTGTATTGGATTGTTAATGTGTCGAAAGTTAAATATTTAAAGAAAAAAAGTTTTTTTTGAATTTGCCGCTCTGCCTTTTCATGGAATGTGGGAGGAGTGCCCCGCTAGCGGCCCCACCCCTGGCCAAACAGTTTTAACAGGTCTGTCTAGAAATGCTTTAATAAAATACCAACATTGACATATCTTGCAGTTCTAGAGTGAGTGTCAAAACAGACCAAAGGCGATTGGTAAACACTTCAAACCCATGCCAGTGATCTACCCAGTGCGGCAGAGACTCAGTACCAAGAGCGAGATGGTAAACACCTCAACCATGCAGTGACTACTCAGGGAACAGTAACCCAAAGGAGTGGTAAACATCAACACACATGCAGTGCACTACAGGTCAAAACAGACCAAAGGACGAGCTGGTATCAAAACAACTCAACCATGCAGTGACTCACAGTCAGCAAACAGACCAAAAGGAGACGGTAAACACTCAAACCATGCAGCAGGACTACAGGCAAAAACAGACCAAAGAGAGTTAAACACACTCAACCATGCAGTTACTACAGGGCAAAACAGACCAAATGATATGGTAAACACTCAACCATGCAGTTACTACAGGGCAAAACAGACCAAAAGAGATGGTAAACACTCAACCATGCAGTGACTACAGGGCAAAACAGACCAAAGGAATGGTAAACACTCAACCATGCAGTGACTACAGGGCAAAACAGACCAAAGGAGTTGGTAAACACTCAACCATCGAGTGACTACAGGGCAAAACAGACCAAAGGATATGGTAAACACTCAACCATGCAGTGACTACAGGTCAAAACAGACCAAAGGATATGGTAAACACTGAACCATGCAGTGACTACACGGCAAAACGAACCAAATGAGATGGTAAACACTCAACCATGCAGTGATACAGGGCAAAACAGACCAAAGGATATGGTAAACACTCAACCATGCAGTGACTACAGGGCAAAACAGACCAAAGGAGATGGTAAACACTCAACCATGCAGTGACTACAGGGCAAAACAGACCAAAGGATATGGTAAACACTCAACCATGCAGTGACTACAGGGCAAACAGACCAAAGGAGATGGTAAACACTCAACCATGCAGTGACTACAGGGCAAACAGACCAAAGGATATGGTAAACACTCAACCCTGCAGTGACTACAGGGCAAAACAGACCAAAGGGATGGTAAACACTCAACCATGCAGTGACTACAGGGAAAACAGAACAACGGATATTGTAAACACTCAACCATGCAGTGACTACAGGGCAAAACAGACCAAAGGAGATGGTAAACACTCAACCATGCAGTGACTACAGGCAAAACAGACCAAAAGGATATGGTAAACACTCAACCATGCAGTGACTACAGGGCAAACAGACAAAGGAGATGGTAAACACTCAACCATGCAGTGACTACAGGGCAAAACAGACCAAATATGGTAAACACTCAACCATGCATGACTACAGGGCAAAACAGACCAGGAGATGGTAAACACTCAACCATGCAGTGACTACAGGGCAAAAACAGACCAAAGGATATGGTAACACTCAACCATGCAGTGACTAGAGGCAAAACAGACCAAAGGAGATGGTAAACACTCAACCATGCAGTGACTACAGGGCAAAACAGACCAAACGGATATGGTAACAACTCAACATGCAGTAGCTACAGGTGCAAACAGACCAAAGGAATGTTTAAACACTCAACCATGCAGTGACTACAGGGCAAAACAGACCAAAGGAGATGGTAAACACTCAACCATGCAGTGACTACAGGGCAAAACAGACTAAAGGAGATGGTAAACACTCAACCATGCAGCGACTACAGGGCAAAACAGACCGACGGATATGGTAAACACTCAACAAGGAACTGTTTTACACATGCTGCCCCTCCAATCTGTCCCATATACACATGTAACCGCTGGGGCACTACAATCACATATCAGTTAAATCGGTGGCACAAATAAAGCCTCTTACAAGGCACGCCTCAAAATATGTTAATGACACAGAAACAACAATACCATGCAACCACTAATAGTTAGAGTTTTTGGCGCTACTAAAATATGGTAAGTTACTGTATTCTGTGGTGTGGAATTACAGTAACATTTGAAATACAGCAACTATTTCCCTGCCCACAACGTTTTCCCGCAATGCACCATACTTTACAGTGTGCTGCAGTATGATGCTTCACAGTATTTTACTGTTGATAAATGCATTTTCTGTATAAATCAGTTTTCCATGACTTTGTAAAATGTTGTGTAAATAATTGTTTTAATCATATCAATGCTGTACACACCTTGTTTGGTTGGTTTACTTCAGAGCTTGATGTTTTCCAATCTTATCAAACAGAATTGATTGAAAAAGTTGCCAGTTGCCAATCCCACAATGCTGTGCAGTTACAGTAATGTATAATTTACTGTTTTTGCCCGAAATCACTTAGAGTGCATCGCCATTTACAGCAATTTACTGTAAATAATTAATACAGTACTTTACTGTTAGTTTTATTGTGTAATACTGTCAAAACAACAAGAAAGTTTTCCAGTGTAGTGTACTGTGGTAATACAGTATAGGATCTAACTCCCATAGCAACGTGATAGAAGTTATGGTATGTACATTAGTACATCTACATGTGACAGTGAGCATATTGTATAGTAACATGCCTATTACCTATTCAGCACGGGCAATGCTCTGATAGATCATATAGACATCATGACTGAGTCCCAAATGGCAACACATTCCCTATATAGGGCAACAATGTTGACAAACGCGCATAGGGCTCTGGTTAAAAGTAGTGTACTATATTGGGAATAGGGTGCTATTTGCCCTGTAGCCATAGATGATAGAGACAGTGATGTTGGAGGGCGATGACAGCAGGCTGAGAGGTGGCTGAGAGGAGATGACCCAATACAATGACCTATTAGACGGACAGATGGACGGACAAACAGGAGGACAACTTTAGCAGGCATATGAAAGTCCATTACTGCCACAACACATCCCACTTTATCTTCCTCCATCCCTCCACCACTCTCCCTTCCTTCCTTCCTTCCTTCCTTCCTTCCTTCCTTCCTTCCTTCCTTCCTTCCTTCCTTCCATCCATCCATCCATCCATCCATTTTTCTTTCTTTCTTTCTTTCTTTCTTTCTTCCCTCCATCCCTCCTCCATCCTTCTCCCTCCATCCCTCTCTCCCTCATCCAAAGGTAGCTCTGCCAACCACATGTCACCTATCTGTGAACTATCCCTATGTCTCCAGTTTGTCTAATTATGTTCCTCCCTCCAGCAACCCGCATGCCGTTACCATGGCTGGCTTTCCAATTAGCTGGCCCCCTGCAATAGACTTGATGTTCGGACATAAAGTAGTGGAATTCTCTGTCCTTTCAGATTTCTCTGTATCCTTTCAGAATTATCTGAATAATTTCAGAATTCTCTGTATCCTTTCAGAATTCTCTGTATCCTTTCAGAATTCTCTGTATCCTTTCAGAATTCTCTGTATCATTTCAGAATGCTCTGTATCCTTTCAGAATTCTCTGTATCATTTCAGAGGCAAGATTGATTCATTATTTTACTCCTGTGAATCAGAAGTTACCTGTCCTTGGTCTACCCCTCCTGTATCTCTCTCTCTCTCTCTCTCTCTCTCTCTCTCTCTCTCTCTCTGGCCTGTCTCTCTCTCTTCTCTCTCTCTCTCTCTCTCTCTCCTTCTCTCTCTCTCTCTCTCTCTCTTCTCTCTCTCTCTCTCTCTCTCG
>NW_019943826.1:84446-102295 GCF_002910315.2 Salvelinus sp. IW2-2015
TCAAGATTCTCTGTCCTTTCAGAATTCTCTCTGTATTCATTTCAGAATTCTCTTGTATCCTTTCAGAATTCTCTGTATCATTTCAGATTCTCTGTCCTTTCAGGAAATCTCTGTATCATTTCAAAATTCTCTGTATCCTTGTCAGAATTCTCCGTATCATTTCAGAATTCTCTGTCCTTATGCCCATGAATTCTCTGTATCAACATGTTCAGAATTCTCTGTAAATTTCAGAAATATCTGTATCTTCAAATTCTCTGTATATCTTCAGAAATTCTCTGTCCTTTCAGAATTCTCTGTATCATTTCAGAAATCTCGTCCATTTAAGAAAATTCTCTCGTTTCATTTCAGAATTTCTCTGTAATTTTCAGAATCTTTCATGAATATCCTTTCAGAATTCTCTGTATCCTTTCAAGAAATTCTCTGTATCTTTTCAGAATTCTCTGTATCTTTTCAGAATTCTCTGTAATCCTTTCAGATTTCTTCCTCATGTATCTTTTCAAATGCCTGTATCCTTTCAGAATTCTCTGTATCCTTTCAGAATTCTCTGTATCATTTCAAGAATTCTCTGTCTTTCAGAATTCTCTGTATCATTTCAGAAATCTCTGTATCATTTCAGAAATCTCTGTATCATTTCAGAATTCTGACCTTTCAAATTCTCTTGTATCCTTTCAGATATCTTCGTATCTTTTCAGAATTCTCTCTGTATCTTTTTCAGAATTCTCTGTATCCTTTCTCAAGAATATCTCTGATCTTTTCAAAATGCTCTGTATCATTTCAGAATTCTCTGTATCCTTTCGAATTCTCTGTATCATTTAGAATCTTCTTAAGAATCTCTGTATCATTTCAGAAATCTCTGTATCATTTCAGAATTCTCTGTATTCATTTCCAGAATTCTCGTATCATTTCAGAATCTCTGTCCTTTCAGAATTCTCTGTATTTTCAGATCTCTGTATCATTTCAGAAATATCTGTATCCTTTCAGAATTCTCTGTAATCATTTCAGAATTCTCTGTCCTTTCAGAATTCTCTGTATCATTTCAGAAAATCTCTGTTCATTTAGAAATCTCTGTATCATTTCAGAATTCTCTGTATCCTTTCAGAAATTCATCTGTATCGTTTCAGAATTCTCTGTATCTTTTCAGAATTCTCTGTTATCTTTCAGAATTCTCTGTATCTTTCAGATTTCTTGTATCTTTTTCAAAATGCTCTGTATCATTTCGAATTCTCTGTATCTTTTTCAAAATGCTCTGGTATCATTTTCAGAATTCTCTGTACTTCAGTTCTCTGATCTTTTCAGAATTCTCTGTATCATTTCAAGAAATCTCTATCTTTTCAGAATGCTCTGTATCATTTCAGAATTCTCTGTATCTTTTCAGAATTCTCTTTATCTTTTCAGAATGCTCTGTATCATTTTCAGAATTCTCTGTATCTTTTCAGAATTCTCTGTATCTTTTCAGAATTAATCTGTATCCTTTCAGAAATCTCTGTATCCTTTCAACTTGTACCAGATTTCTGGTCCTTCTCAGATTCTCTTGTATCCTTTCATAATCTCTGTCCTTTCAGAATTCTCTGTATCATTCAGAATCTCTGTCACTTTCAGAATTCTCCTGTATCCTTTTCAGAATTCTCTGTATCTTTCCGAATTTCTGTATCATTTCAGAATTCTGTAATCATTTTCAGAATCTCTGTCTTCAGATATCTCTGTATCATTCAGAATTCTCTGTACCTTTCCAGAATTCTCTGTACTCATTTTCAGAATTCTCTGGTATCCTTTTCAATTCTCTGTAGCTCTTTCTTCAGACCACATTTCCTCCTGCCTCACCCTCCTTTCAGACTTCATCTCCTGTATCTTTTCCAAAATGCCCTGTATCATTTCAAGAATTCTCTGTATCTTTTCAGAATTCTCCTGTATCTTCAAGAATTCTCTGTATCATTTAGAATCTCTGTATCTTTCCAGAATGCTCTCTGTATCATTCAGAATTCTCTGTTCTTTTGTCAGAATTCTCTTTATCTTTAGAATGCTCTGTATCATTTCAGAATCTCCTGTACTCCTTTTTCAGAATTCTCTGTATCTTTCAGAATTTATCTGTATCCTTGTCAGCAAATCTCCTGTATCCTTTTCAGATTTCTCTGTATCTTTTTCAAAATGCTCTGTTATAATTTCAGATCTCTGTATCGGCTTTTCATGAATTCTCTGTATCAGGTTTCAGAATCTCTGTCCTTCAGAATTCTCTGTATCTTTTCAGAATTTCTCGTGTATCATTTCAGAAATCTCTGTATCATTTCAGAATTCTCTGTATCCTTTCAGAATCTCTTGTATCTTTCAGAATTCCTGTATCATTTCAGAAATTCTTGTAATCTTTTCGATCCTCTTGTATCATTTCAGAATTCTCTGTATCTTTTTCAGAATGTCTTTGTCCTTTCAGAATTCTCTGTATCCTTTCAGAATTATCTGTATCCTTTCAGGATTCTCTGTATCCTTTCAGAATTCTCTGTATCATTTCAGATTCTCTGTCCTTTTCAGAAATCTCTGTATCTTTTCAGAATGCTCTGTATCATTTCAGAATCTCTGTATCTTTTCAGAATTCTCTTTATCTTTTCAGAATGCTCTGTATCATTTCAGAATTCTCCTGGTATCTTTCAGAATTCTCTGTATCTTTTCAAAGATTATTCTTATCTTGTAAGAAATCTCTGTATCCTTCTCAGAATTATCTGTATCCTTTCAGAATTCTCTGTCCTTCCAGAATCTCTGTATCCTTTCATAATTCTCTGTCCTTTCAGAATTATCTGTAATCATTTCAGAATTCTCTGATAATCTTGTTCAGAATTCTCTGTATCTTTTCAGAATTCTCTTGTATCATTTCAGAATTCTCTGTATCATCTTTCAGAATTCTCTGTATCATTTTAGAATTCTCTGTCCTTTCAGAATTCTCTGTATCATTTCAGAATTCTCTTATCTTTCAGATCTCTGTATCTTTTCAGAATTCTCTGTATCCTTTCCAGATTTCTCTGTATCTTTTCAAAATGCTCTGGTATCATTTCAGAATTCTCTGTATCTTTTCAAAATGCTCTGTATCATTTCAGAATTCTCTGTAGATCTTTCGAATTCTCTGTATCTTTTCAGAATTCTCTGTATCATTTCAGAAATCTCTGTATCTTTTCAAGAATGCCTCTATATCATTTCAGAATTCTCTGTATCTTTTCAAGAATTCTCTTTATCTTTTCAGAATGCTCTGTAATCATTTCAGAATTCTCTGTAATCTTTTCAGAATTCTCTGTATCTTTTCAGAATTATCTGTATCCTATCAGAAATCTCTGTATCCTTTCAGAATTATCTGTATCTTTCAGAATTTCTGTCCTTTCAGAAATTCCTCTGTATCTTTCATAATTCTTCTGTCCTTGTCAGAATTCTCTGTATCATTTCAGAATCTCTGTATCTTTAGGTTCTCATTTCAGAAATTGCTCTGTATCTTTTCAGAATTCTCTGTGATCATTTCAGAATATCTCTGATTAATCTGATCATTTAGAATTTCTCTGTCCTTTCAGAATTCCTCTGTATCATTTCAGAATCTCCTGTATCCTTTCCAGAATCTCTGTATCATTTCCAGAAATTCTCCTGTATCTTTTCAGAATTCTCTGTGTCTTCAGAATTTCTGTATCCTTTCAGAATTATCTGTATTCCTTTCAGGATTCTCTGTATCCTTTCAGAATTCTCTGTAATCATTTCAGAATTCTCTGTCCTTTCAGAATTCTCTGTATCAATTTCAGAAATTTTGTATCATTTCAAGAATTATCTGTATCCTTTCAGGATTCTCTGTATCCTTCATGAATTCTCTGTACCTCTTTCAGCATTCTCTGTGTCTGCTTTCAGAATTCTCTGTATCTCTTTAGAATTCTCTGTATCTTTTTTAGAAATTCTCTGTATCATTTCAGATTACTCGATAAAGTGTGCAACTAGAGGAAATAAATTAAGAATCTCAGTGGTCCTGTGGGTAGGATGCTATTTAGCTCAAAAACTGCCTCCAACAGAGGTTCTATAGAGTAAAGATTTATGGACAGAAACTCTTGTTACACATCTGGACAGCAGAACGCTCTGAAATCCTAAAATCCCGTACCATATTGATTTTTAAGGTCTGGATCAGTCCGAACACCATCTCCATGGAGTCACAAGTTGTGACAGCTATGAAGTGTATAGGGTATACATTGGGATAATACACCCAGTAGCAATTGAAGATTGTGATTGAATCGTATCTGAATGGTGTCTGATGCAAGAAACATCCTTCCAATCTGCTATGTTAGCCTTTCTTTATAGGTAAAGAGAGAGAGAGGAGAATGAGAGAGAGAGAGAGAGAGAGAGAGAGAGAGAGAGAGAGAGAGAAGAGATGAGGAGAGAAGAGGAGAGAGAGAGAGAGAGAGAGAGAGGAGAGCAGAGAGAAGAGAGAGAGATGAGAGAGAGAGAAGAGAGAGATGGAGAGAGAGAGAGCGAGAGAGAGAGGAGATGAGAGAGAGAGAGAGAGAGAGGAGAGAGAGAGAGAGAGAGACAGAGGGAGAGAAGAGACACAGGAGGGAGAGAGAGACAAGAGGAGAGAGACGAGACCAGAGGGAAAAGGGAAAGCAAGAAACCCCCCAAAAAAGACAGAGGGAGAGAGACGGAGAGACGGACACAGAGGGGAGAGAGAACACGAGCGGACAGAGGAGACAAGAGAGAAGACACAGCGGGATGAGAGAGACACAAAGGAGGGAGATGAGAGACACGCAGGGAAGGAAGAGAGAGGGAGAGACACGAGAAAGAGAAAAGAGAGAGAGGAGAGACAGAGAAAGAGGGAGAGAGGAGAGAAGAGAAAGAGCGAGAAGGAGAGAAAGAGAGAGAGGAGAAGAAAGAGGGAGAGAGAGACCACCGACGCTACTAACAGGTCAGTCCCACAACCAGAGGGACCAAATAACCACAACTTCCCTCCCTCCCTCTCCTCCTCCCTCCCTCCCTCCCTCCTCCCTCCCTCCCTCCCCTGCCTCCTCACTCCCCCTCCCTCCCTCTACCTCCCTCCTCCTCCTCCTCCAACTTCTCACTCACTCCCTCCCTCCCTCCAACTTCTCTCCTCCTCCACCACCTTCTCTCTCCCTCCCTTCTTCTCTTCCCTGGTCCAGTAAATAGCATGGCACCCTGCATGTAAATGTCTCTGCCAGAGGCAATCAGGACACACACTGCCAACAACACGTACAGTTACATATCAAATATAATTTTAATACTGCTCATTTTAAATCCACTTTTTCTTTCTGTGTGTTTGTATTTGAGATAGTGTCTATGTAAATTCCATTTCAGTTCAATTAAGGCTTTATTGACAGGGAAACATGATGTTCATTGCAAAACGCAAGTGAAATATATAATAAAGTGAAGTGAAATAAACAATATAACATGAACAGGTAAACATTACACTCACTAATAACGATCCATCTCCACCTGCCCCGTCAGTGAGATGCTGCTGTGTAATGATAGGCTTGTGTTCCAAATGGAAACTTGTTCCCTTTATAGTGCACACTTCTAGACCAGGGCCCTAGTTCCCTTTATAGTGCACTACTTTAGACCAAGGGCCATTCCCTTTATAGTGCACTACTTTAGACCAGGGCCCTATTCCCTTTATAGTGCACTACTTTAAGACCAGGGTCCTACCGGAATAGGTTGGTACATTGGTGTTATTTGGTGTCGTCACACATTTGGTAGTCACAGCATTTGGTAGTCACAGCATTAGGTAGTCACAGCATTTGGGTAGTCACACCATTGCGTAGTCACAGCCATTTGGTAGTCACACCATTTGGAGTCACAGCATTTGGTCCTGGCACACACTTTGGTCGTCACTCGCCACCATTTGGTAGTTACACCATTTGGTCGTCACCTTTGGTAGCTACACCATTTGGTAGTCACACCATTTGGTAGCAACAAGGCATTTGGTAGTCACAGCATTTGGTAGTCACACCATTTGGTAGTCACAGCATTTGGTAGTCACGCCATTTGGTAGTCACACCATTTGGTAGTCACAGCATTTGGTAGAAATTGATAATTTGGTTTGTCATGCCATTTGGTAGTCACGCCATTTGGTAGTCATGCCATTTGGTTGTCATGCCATTTGGTAGTCACGCCATTTGGTAGTCAAACCATTTGCTAGTCACACCAGGTATTGATGCTCTCACTTTGTTTCTGCATTAACTCTAGTCTAGTCCTGGGTGACCTTTAGTATATGTCTGGTCTCTAGTTCTTCAATGATACTTTGTTCCTGTGACCTTTAGTCTCTTGTCTGTTCTCAGCTCTGCATGTGATACTTTGTTTCCTTGTGACCTTTAGTCTCTGTCTGCTCTCCAGCTCTGCATGTGATACTTTGTTTCCTGTGACCTTTAGTCTCTGTCTGCTCTCCGCTCTGCATGTGATACTTTTGTTTCCTGTGACCTTTAGTCTCTGTCTGCTCTCCAGCTCTGCATCGTATACTTTGTTTCCTGTGACCTTTAGTCTCCTGTCTGCTCTCCAGCTCTGCATGTGATACTTTGGTTTCCTGTGACCTTTAGTATCTGTCTGTTTCTAGTTCTTCAACATGATACTTTGTTTCCTGTGACCTTTAGTATCTGTCTGTTCTCTAGTTCTTCAACATGATACTTTTGTTTCCTGTGACTTTAGTATCTGTCTGTTCTCCAGCTCTGCATGTGATACTTTGTTTCCTGTGACCTTAGTATCTGTCTGTTTCTCTGTTCTTCAACATGATATTGTTCCTTGACCTTTAGTATCTGTTCTGTTCTCTTAGTTCTTCAACATGATACTTTGTTTCCTGTGACCTTTAGTATCTGTCTGTTCTCCAGCTTCTGCATGTGATACTATCTTTGTTTCCTGTGACCTTAGTATCTGTCTGTTCTCCAGCTCTTCGACGTGAAGTACTTTGTTTCCTGTGACCTTTAGTACTGTCTGTTCTCTCAGTTCTTCACATGATACTTTGTTTCCTTGTGTCCTTTATATCCGTGTCTGTTCTCCCAGTTCTTCAACATGATACTTTGTTTCCTGTGACTTTGTATCTGTCTGTTCTCCAGCTCTTCACATCCTCACAGTGGTACACATCAGAGGGGCTGCTTAGTGGACTTTGGCTGACGGTGTGTTATGTGTGTGTATGTATAAATGTGATATTCGCTGTTGTCCTTCACTACCATTGACATGCTCTTATTCTTCAACCAGGATTAGTTTAAATGTCTGTCTGTGTTTTATCTATGCTCCTTGTGAGGATGGTATACACTCCCCGTATTGAGTCAAGCTATTTTAAAATGGGCCAATGACTGTGCACGCTATCGACTTAAGAGGATGGTAATCAATAGTTGCTATGACAAAGGTGCCTGCAGAGAAAAGAAGACGTCGAAGAAGTCCTGGATTAATTTTGGTTTCAATTATCTTCTATAAAGCAACAGTACACCCTATAATTTCCTGAATATGATCTTGTGATTCTATAATACACAGTACATCCTGGTGCAATAACCATGAAAAACATAGCTGACATAAATCAATCTTCAATTGTGCGTGAATGTTTTGGTATATGGAGAAATGTATTTCTAGTAAGTATGGAACAAAATGAAAATGGTGCTCTGAACAACCCCCCCCCCTGTCAAATATGATAGCACATTGTACGGAGCTCCTTTCATGGAGCCCAGAATGTGTTTAGTCGACTCCAAACCTTCCATAGACACAACATTTGCTTGTATAGAAGTCAGAAAGCCATGTTGTACTGCCGGGCAGTGAAGGAAGGAGAAGGAAAGATGAGTATAATAACAGAGTGATAATACACACAATTGAGATATTAATATGACACATACCTATAAACGTGCCAAAGAGGACAAGATTGATTCATTATTTTACTCCTGTGAATCAGAAGTTACCTGTCCTTGGCTCTACCCCTCCTGTATCTCTTCTCTCCTCTCTCTCTCTCTCTCTCTCTCTCCTCTCTCTTTCCTCTCTCTCTCTCTCTCTCTCCTCTTCTCTCTCTCTCTCTCTCTCTCTCTCTCTCTCTTCTCTCTCTCTCTCTCTCTCTTGTGGAATGACATAGATCACACAATTATAACAGTCTTGGGTCTTTAGACAGAGGAATGACAAATAAACACACTATTTAACACTATTTGTTATTCAGAAGGAAACACCCACTATATTTGTTATTGAAGAAACTCCCACTATATTTGTTATTGAAGAAACTCCCACTATATTTTGTCATAACAAATCCTACCGGGTGCAAAAATGTCATATTTTGAGGTTGTAGGGTGGATATATATACGGAAAGCTATGTATCTTATTGATGCTACGTGTTAAATCCACTTCAATCAGTGTAGATGAAGGGGAGGAGACAGGTTAGAAAAGGATTTCAAACCTTGAGATAACTGAGACATGTGTTGTGTATGTGTGCCGTTCAGAGGGTCAAGGGGCAAGACAAAATATTTGTGCCTTTGAACGGGGTTATGGTAGTAGGTGCCAGGCACACCGGTTGAGGTGTGTCAAAGAACTGCAATGCTGCTGGGTTTTTCCAGCTCAACAGTTTTCCCGTGTGTGTCAAGAGGTCCACCACCAAAGGACATCCAGCCAACTGGACACAAAGTGGGAAGCATTGTGTTCAACATGGGCCAGAATCCCTGTGGAACGCTTTAACACCTTGTAGAGTCCATGTCCTGATACGAATTGAAGCTGTTCTGAGGGCAAAAGGGGGTGCCACTCAATATTAGGAAGGTGTTCTGGTTTTCCTGGTGTTGCTGGTGTTTTGTATAAATACTATATATATTATATATAAACTGTACCCAGTATATGACTTGTCAAGAGTACCCTCACTGAAGAATGATAAATCTGCAACCCCCCTTCCAAAAAAAAAGTATAATAATTATATCCCATTTTGGGATGGTAAAATGTTTTTAGGTATACTTAAATGACTTAAACCAGATATAAAGTATGTAAAAAATATAACGGAGCTAAACATTTATAAATAAAATAATCTTTAAGAATTAACAATCACCAAAATAAAAAAAAACTGACAAATCGCCCCCCCCCCTACAAAAAAAGTCATGTATGGCAACGATTGATTCTCTCTCTCTGTGGAATGACAATAGATCACACAATATAACAGTCTTGGGTCTTTAGACAGAGGAATGACAAATAAACACACTATTTAACACTATTTGTTATTCAGAAGGAAACACCCACTATATTTGTTATTGAAGAAACTCCCACTATATTTGTTATTGAAGAAACTCCCACTATATTTGTCATAACAAATCCTACCGGGTGCAAAAATGTCATATTTTGAGGTTGTAGGGTGGATATATATACGGAAAGCTATGATATCTTATTGATGCTACGTGTTAAATCCACTTCAATCAGTGTAGATGAAGGGGAGGAGACAGGTTAGAAAAGGATCTTCAAACCTTGAGATAACTGAGACATGTGTTGTGTATGTGTGCCGTTCAGAGGGTCAAGGGGCAAGACAAAATATTTGTGCCTTTGAACGGGGTATGGTAGTAGGTGCCAGGCACACCGGTTTGAGTGTGTCAAGAACTGCAATGCTGCTGGGTTTTTCCACGCTCAACAGTTTTCCCGTGTGTGTCAAGAATGGTCCACCACCCAAAGGACATCCAGCCAACTGGACACAACAGTGGGAAGCATTGGTGTCAACATGGGCCAGAATCCCTGTGGAACGCTTTAACACCTTGTAGAGTCCATGTCCTGACGAATTGAAGCTGTTCTGAGGGCAAAAGGGGGTGCCACTCAATATTAGGAAGGTGTTTCTGGTTTTCCTGGTGTTGCTGGTGTTTTGTATAAATACTATATATTTATATAAATAAACTGTACCCAGTATATGACTTGTCAAGAGTACCCCATTCTGAAGAATGATAAATCTGCAACCCCCCCTTCCAAAAAAAAAGTATAATAATTATATCCCATTTTGGGATGGTAAAATGTTTTTAGTGTATACTTAAATGACTTAAACCAGATATAAAGTATGTAAAAAATATAACGGAGCTAAACATTTATAAATAAAATAATCTTTAAGAATTAACAATCACCAAAATAAAAAAAAACTGACAAATCGCCCCCCCCCCCCTCAAAAAAAAGTCATGGCAACGATTGATTTTTGTTATAATGCATGAGTCACTCAGACAACATAAGAACAAGACATACTTGATATGTGAAGTGGAAAATATATTCGTTTTGAAGACTGAATGTTTTGTGAAGTCAGCAGCACTTCACCAGCTGTTGGACCAGACGGATAGAAGTCAGGAAGTTTCAACAGTTGCTCAAGCAAGGAAATGAGTTTCATTCACACGCGGGTAAGTCCCACTGATTTGTGTGTATTAGGTATTTGTTGTGGAATTGTTAGATTACTTGTTAGATATTGCTCCGCTGTCGGAACTAGAAGCACAAGCATTTTGCTACACTCGCAATTACAACTGCTAACCGTGTGTATGTGACCAATAAAATTTGATTTGATTTGATTTGAAATGGCACCCTATATTCTCCCTATATAAAGTGCAATATGGGCCCTGGTCAAAAGTAGTGCACTATAAAGGGCATAGGGTGCACAACTTGACAGGAATTGAGCTGAATTCTTCGTAATAAATTCTGTCTGACATCACATGAAGATTTTGTGATTACATGCCTGATGGCGCAATCTTATTGAAAGTGATGAGGACAGATGTTAGCTCCAACTCTCCCAATTACATTCTGACTTTAGATGAAAATAAAATATGGAACATTAAAAAAAAAAAAAAAAAAGTGATTTTCAGTAGCTTGATTATTGCCTCTAGTATTCGTTACACACTGAGGATGTACTCCACGTCCCACATGACACCCTATTCCCTACGTAGCGCACTACTGTTGACCCGAGCCCTGTGAAAATAGGTTTCCGTTTGGGACACAAAGGCAGAAACGCCATAATGAGTTCAGGGCCATAACAGATTCCATGAGAAGATGATGATGCATATTTTAAATTGGTTGCATCTTCAGTTTTAAAGAGTCATTTCTCAGCTCGTTTGCAAAGAAAAGTACAAACTGAGAGTCATGGTAAAAAAAAAAAAAAACGGTAGGTTATGGTTATAGGATCCAGCTGTAATTAGTGTGACAGCAACCTAATCAAACTGCATATCAGGCCATAGAATATATCAAAGCATTGCTATAAGGCCAATGGAATAAATTCAGAATCTAATCAGCGTCATTAAAGAGCAACTCCACTGGAATACTGGAATAGATACAGAATCTAATCAGCTTCATTAAAGAGCAAATCCACTGGAATAGATACAGAATCTAATCAGCTTCATTAAAGAATCCTCATAAAACTGTGGATAACTACAGTCAAACCTCCTCTATTAAAGCTGTATATATATCTACAGTTCCACACTCCTCATAAAGATGTTGATAACTACAGTCAACTCCTCTAAACAGCTTTGAAATTACGTCCACACTTCCTCTATAAAGCTGGTTGATAATTACAGTACACTCCTCTATAAAGCTGTTGATAATTACAGTTACAACTCTCTATAAAAGCTGTTGATAACTAAGTCACACTCTCTATAAAGATGTAGATAATTTACAGTCACACTCCTCTATATAAAGCTGTTGTTATACATTACCAGTCACACTCCTCTATAAAGGCTGGTTGATAACAGTCACACTCCTCTATAAAAGAGTTGATGCTATATCACACTCCTCTATAAAGCTGTGAATAATTACAGTCACACTCCTCGTATAAAGCTGTTGATAATTACAGTCACACTCCTCTATAAAGATGTTGATAACTACACAGTCACTACGTCCTCTATAAAGCTGTTGATAATTACAGTCACCACTCCTCTATAAAGCTGATGATAATTACAGTCACACCTCCTCTATAAAGCTGTTGATATTACAGTCAACTCCCTATAAAGATGTAGATAATTACAGTCACAACTCCTCTATAAACTGTGATATTACAGTCACACTCCTCTATAAACTGTGATAATACAGTTACACTCTCTATAAAGATGTAGATAATTACAGTCACACTCCTCTCAAAAGCATGTTGATAACTACAGTCACACTCTTCATGCATAATAATTACAGTACACTTGTAGATAATTACAGTCCCACTCACTACTTATAAAGCTGTGATATCTACAGTCACACTCCCTCTATAAAGCTGTTGATAATTACAGTCCACCACTACTGTAGATATCTACAGTCACACTCCTACTATTCAACATTAGATAATTACAGTCACACTGCTGTAGATGACTACAGTCACACTCCTATAAAGCTGTATAATATACTACAGTCAACTCCTCTATAAAGATGTTGATGTCTAAAACAGTCCTACACTCTCTATAAAGCTGTAGATATCTACAGTCACACCCTCTATAAAGCTGTTGATTATTACAGTCACACTCCTCTATAAAGATGTGGATAACTACAGTCACACTCCTCTATAAAGCTGTTGAATGTACTAACAGTCACACTCCTCTATAAAGATGTGGATAACTACAGTCACACTCCTCTATAAAGCTGTGATGTCTACAGTCACACTCCTCTATAAAGTTGTAGATATTTACAGTCACACTCCTCTATAAAGATGTGGATAACTACAGTCACACTCCTCTACTAAACTGTTGATAATTACAGTCACCACTCGCTCTATAAAGCACTGCTAGATAATGACAGTCACACTCTCTATAAAGCTGTAGATATTACAGTCACACTCCTCTATAAAGATGTGGATAACTACAGTCAACTCCTCTATAAAGCTTTTGATTATTTACAGTCACACTCCTCTATAAAGCTGTAGATATCTACAGTCACACCTCCTCTATAAAGATGTGGATAACTACAGTGCCACACTCCTCTATAAAATTGTTAATACAGTCACACTCCTCTATAAGCTGTTGAAATTACAGTCACACTGCTGTAATATCTACAGTCACACTCCTCTATTCAAGCAGTAGATAATTACAGTCACACTGCTGTAGATGACTGCAGTCAACTCCTCTATAAAAGCTGTAGATATTTACAGTCACACTCCTCTATAAGATGTGGATAACTACAGTCACACTCCTCTATAAAGCTGTTGATAATTTACAAGTCACTCCTCTAAAAATGTAGATAATTACATCACCCACTCCTCTATAAGCTTTGATTATTACAGTCACCCTCTATAAAATGTAGATAATTACAGTCACACTCTCTATAAAGCTGTAGATATTTACAGTCACACTCTTCTATAAAGCTGTTGATAACTACAGTCACACTCCTCTATAAAGCTGTTGATGTCTACAGATCACACTCCTCTATAAAGATGTTGATAACTACAGTCACACCTCCTCTATAAAGCTGTTGATAATTACAGTCACACTGCTGTAGTATCTACAGTCACACTCCTGCTATCAAGCATAGATATATTACATCACACTGCTGTAGATGACTTGCAGTCACACTCCTCTATAAAGCTGTAGATATCTACTAGTCACACTCCTCTATAAAGCTGTTGATTATTACATCACACTCCTCTTATAAAGATGTTGAATAATTACAGTCACACTCCTATATAAAGCTGTATATATCTACAGTCACACTCCTCTATAAAGATGTTGAAGTCTACAGTTACACTCCTCTATAAAGCTGTTGATAATTACAGTCACACTCCTCTAATAAAGCAGTAGATAATTACAGTCACACTCCTCTATAAAGGCTGTAGATAATCTACAGTCACACTCCTCTGATAAAGCTGTTGATAATTACAGTACACTGCTTGTAGATATTACAGTCACACTCCTCTATCAAGCAGTAGATAATTACAGTCACACTGCTGTAGATGACTACAGTCACACTCCTCTATAAAGTCTGTAATTACAGTCACACTCCTCGTATAAAATGGATAATTACAGTCAACTCCTCTATAAAAGCTGTTGATAATTACAGTCACACTCCTCTATAAAGATGTGGATAATACAGTCACAATCCTCTATAAGCTGTATGACATACAGTCACACTCCTCTATAAAGCTGTGGATAACTACAGTCACACCTCCTCTATTAAAGCTGTTGATAACTACAGGTCACACTCCTCTATAAAGATGTGGATAATTACAGTCACACTCCTCTACTTAAAGCTGTTGATTAATACAGTCAGCACTGCTGTAGATATCTTAACAGTCACACTCCTCTCTAAAGCAGTAGATTATTATGCAGTCACACTCCTCTATAAAGCTGTAGATATCTACAGTCACCACTCCTCTATAAAGCTGTTGATAATTACAGTCACACTGCTGTAGATGACTGCAGTGACACTCCTCTATAAAGCTGTATATAACTACAGTCACACTCCTCTATTAAAGCTGTAGATATCTACAGTCACACTCCTCTATAAGATGTGGAATAACTACAGTCACACTCCTCTATAAAGATTTGATAACTACAGTCACACTCCTCTATAAAGCTGTGCATAATTACATCACACTGCTGTAGATATCTACAGCACACTCCTCTATCAAGCAGTAGATAATACAGTCACACTGCTGTAAGATGACTGCAGTCACACTCCTCTATAAAAGCTGTAGATATTTACAGTCACACTCCTCTTATAAGATGTGGATAACTACAGTCACACTCCTCTATAAAGCTGTTGATGTCTACAGTCACACTCCTCTATAAAGTTGTAGATATTACAGTCACACTCCTCTATAAAGATGTGATAACTAACAGTCACACTCCTCTATAAAGCTGTTGATAATTACAGTCACACTCCTCTATAAAGGATGTAGATAATTACAGTCAAAAACACTCCTCTATAAAGCTGTAGATATTTACAGTCAACCTCCTCTATAAAGATGTGGATAACTTACAGTCACACTCTCGTATAAAGCTTTTGATTATTACAGTCCACACTCCTCTATAAAGATGTAGATAATACAGTCACACTCCTCTATAAAGCTGTAGATATTTACAGTCACACTTTCTCATAAAGCTGTTGAATAATACAGTCACACTCCTCTATAAGCTTTGATGTCTACCATTCCACATCTCCTCTATAAAGATGTTGATATACTACAGTCCACTCCTCTATAAAGCTGTGATAATACAGTCACACTGCCTGTAGATATTATCAGTACACTCTCTCTACAAGCAGTAGATAATTACAGTCCACACTGCTGTGATGACTGCAGCACACTCCTTTTCTATAAAGCTTGTAGATATCTACAGTCACACTCCTCTTATAAAGCTGTTGATTATTACAGTCACCACTCCTCTATATAGATGTTGATAATTACAGTCACACTCCTATATAAGCTGTATATATCTACAGTCACACTCCTCTATTAAAGATGTTGAAGTCTACAGTTTACACTCTCATAAAGCTGTTGATTTAATTACAGTAGACTCCTCTATTAGCTGTGGGATAACTACAGTCACACTCCTCGATAAAAGATGTTGAGAACTAAGTCACACTCCTCATAAAGCTGTTGATAATTACGGTCCAACTTCTGTAGATATATACAGTCACATCTCCTTTCATCTATAAAGCAGTAGATAATTACAGTGCACACTGCTGTAGAATAGATTGACAGTCACACTCCTCTTATAAGCTGTAGATAGCTACCAGTCACATTTCCTCTATAAAGCTGTTGATAATTACGTTACACTGCTGTAGATATCTACAGTCACACTCCTCTATCAAGCCAGTAGATAATTGACAGTCACACTGCTGTAGATGACTACAGTCACACTCCCTATAAACTCTTGATAATTACAGTCACACTCCTCTATAAAGATGTGGATAATTACAGTCACACTCCTCTTATTAAAGCTGTGATACTTACAGTCACACTCCTCTATACAAAGATGTGGAATAACTTACAGTCACAATCCTCTATTAAAGTGTTGAACTAAAGTCACACCCTCTATAAAGTGTGGATAACTACAGGTCACACTCCTCTATAAAGCTGTTGATAACTACAGTCACACTCCTCTATAAAGATTGGATAATTACAGTCAACACTCCTCTATAAAGCTGTTTGATAATTACAGTCACAACTGCTTGAGCATATCTACAGTCACACTCCTCTCTAAAGCAGTAGATTATTACAGTCACACTCCTCTATAAAAGCTGTAGATATCTACATTCCACACTCCTCTATAAAGCTGTGATAATTACATCACACTGCTGTAGATGGACTGCAGTTCACACTTCTCTATAAACTGTGATATAACTACAGTCACCACTCCTCATACAAGATGTTGATAATTACAGTCCACACTCCTCTATAAAGTGTAGATATACAGTCACACTCCTCTATAAAGATGTTAGAATAACTACAGTCACCACTCCTCTAAAAGCTGTTATATATCTACAGTCACCTCCTCTTAAAGATGTTGATAACTACAGTCAACACTCCTCTATAAAGATGTTGAACGCTACAGTCACACTCTCTATAAAATGTTTGAGTAATAACAGTCACACTCCTTGTATAAAGGCTGTATATATCTACAGTCACCACTCCATTATAAAGCTGTTAGATGTTCAGTCACACTCCTACTATAAAGCTGTTTGATATTACAGTCACAACTCCTCTATAAAGATGTTGATGCTACAAGCACACTCCTCTATAAAGCTGTTGAATAATTACAGTCACACTCCCTCTATTAAAAGATGTAAGATAATTACAGGTCACACTCCTCTATAGAATGTTGATAATAACTAACAGTAAACTCCTCTATATAAGAATGTAGATTAACTACATTCACCACTTCCTCGCTATAAGATGTAAGATAATTACAGTCACACTCGCTCTATAAAGATGTTTAGATAATTAACAGTCACACTCCTCTATAAAGAGTTGAATATTGACCCTATAAATGAAATAGTCACACTCCTCTATAAGGTGGTAAAATCAGTCAACTTTTAAGCTGTAGTATACATCAACTACCTCTATAAGCTGTTGATTTAATTTACAGTCACACTCCTCTATAAAGATGTAGACTAATTACAGTCAACACTCCTCTATAAAAGCTGTTTGATAATTTCAGTCACACTACTTTATAAATAATAGATAGTATACTCTAAAGATGTAGATACTACAGTCACCCATAAGGAGCATCCATCCTGCGAGACCATAATAACAGCACACTCCTTAAGATGTAGATAACTACAGTCACACCCTCTATAAAGCTGTTGATAATTACAGTCACCAACATCCCCCCCTACTAAAGCTGTTTATAACTACAGTCACACTCCTCTATATCATTTACTGAGACCCCACCCTGTAGGATAACTATATCAAAAGCATTTGGGACACGTACTTTAATAAAGACTGATAAGATTCTGTATCTATTCCAGTGGAATTTGTTCTTTAATGAAGCTGATTAGATTCTGTATCTAATTCGCAGTGGATGTGGTTCTTTTAATGAAAGCTGATTAGATTTGTATCTATTCAGCTGGATTTGCTCTTTAATTGAAGCTTGATTAATTCATGTATCATTCCTCTATTCCAGTGGATTTGCTCTTTAATGTGAAGCTGATTAGATCGTAATCTATTCCAGTGGATTTATCTTTAATGAAGCTGATTAGATTCTTCTCTATTTTCCAGTGCGATTGTATCTTTAATGAAGCTGATTAGATTCTGTCTCTATTCCAGTGGATTTGCTCTTTAATGAAGCTGATAGTTTCTAATCTCTAATTCAGTGGATTTGTCATTTAATGAATGCTGATGTAGATTCTGTTCTTATTCCAGTGGATTTATTTTAATGAACTGATTAGATTCTGTCTCTATTCCAGTGGAATTTATCTTTATGAAGCTATTAGATTCTGGTCTATTCCAGTGGAGTTGT
>NW_019943827.1:0-24183 GCF_002910315.2 Salvelinus sp. IW2-2015
TACATTGGAACTATTCGAGCATCGATTCACCAGAATCTCCGGAATATTTATGATGGAACACTCACCTTTAATGCTGACAAAGAACTCATCGCCTCACCACTTTATACATAACATGTTGGACCAAGCAAATGAGGATAAACACTAGTTGCTTAACTTTTACTCAGCTCAAAATATGCACATTTTCGAACAAAACATAAGTGTATTGTATAACCTGATGTTATAGGACTGTCATCTGATGAAGTTGGTCAAGGTTAGTGATGAATTTCATATTGTAACGGCTTTCTTCCTGTGATGAAGGAGAGGACCAAAATGCAGCGCTGCTAGTGTTCAACATGATTTAATAAAGAAGAGACAATAACGTGAACACTATACAAAATACAAAATAACAAATGTGAAAACCGAGACAGTCCTATCTGGTGCAGAACAACACACACACACAGGGAGGGAATGTTGTGTTTGCTTAATAATGTATTAGGACTATGAAAATGGACAAAAGGATTTGCCTAAGGATTATGAAAACAACAAAAATACATGTGAACATGGGAGGAGAACTGACTAGAGACAATGTTGTTTAACTCACTGACCATGACCCATGAGTTCTTCTTACCTTTGTTCAGTAGAAAAGTCTCCCTCTCTAAAGTGTAGAGGTTGACCCATAGACTTGTCACTCTTCATGGACACACAGCTGGGTACAGGGGAGGCTGGTCTCCCCCGCTTGATTGGTCTTCAACACAACAGACACAAACATTACATCTCTCATCTACTCTGATATCAGATGGGGAAACATAAGAAGAGTTTCATTCCAAAACACTACATATTCATTTTCAGAAATGTTCATAAATTTGCTTTTATTGTTTGATTAAAGAAATTATGAAAGAGATTGGTGTGTTTTTTCACTATCTAACCATGCCATTGGGTTCATCAATGATGTATTTGTTTAAAAATCCCTTGATGGTTGGGACAAATAATCATGCTTTTTCAAAATACTATATATCTGCCTCACTCTCAAATGTGACCGACGGGCTGGATTTGGTCTCATGTAGCAAAACATGAAATGGTGTTTTTAACATTTGATAAAAGTAGAGACTCAGGGCTGGAAAATGGTCTATCATACACTACAGTTGAGGAACAATGGAAAAGTAATTCTGCTTTGAAAGATGACAAACTTGTAACCTCACTTTGAGAAAATGGCCTTGGAATATTGTGGTACCTACTGGAGAGTTCATCTTTGTCTACAGGGCTGTTACTTTGGCAGATAATGTCACCCATCTAAATAAATTGCAATTCTATTTGCAATTATTATACTAAATGTATGGTGTTTTTGGTTTATGTCAGTTTCATTGTTTGTTATGCTATACATGTTTTTTTAATGGTTATAAGTGGTAAAATGAACTATAAAATGTTATATTTTACAATTGTGAGTAATTACTTCTTTAGTGAGGAATTACACATTATTTAGTACTACTGCAGTTGCTAAATAATTCTAATAGATGGCACCACAAATGACATTTCAGAAGATTAGTTTACTCCCTGGATACACCACCACTCCCCTTCACAGGAAAACTCCTGTGTGCACTTCTTTCTGTCCATGTATGGTCAAATTCATCAACCAGCATCGACCCGCTCTGCCTTCTCGTGCAAGTAGTCAACAAAAAGCTTATGATGTAACTTATTGGCGGGCTGGAAGACGCACTCTTGTCTTTTCTATTCCGAGGTTGTTTAATCACAATATCAGATATTAAGATGACTTTTTATAATGCATGTACACTGAGGTTGAGGTTCTGACTAGTGATCATTTACCCAGTGTTCAATACCTACTATAGTCACAATGTCTTGCTCTCTCAAAAGCAACACAGCCCTAATACGAGATATACCGCTAACTAAAGTAATGTGACCATTTTAGAAAATCATGGGACATATAGTCTGTGGTGTTATGCTATTTTATGTCAATCATATTGCTGCTTGTAGCCTATAACTGATGATTCGTGGCCTTATGCTACCATTTATTGGAACTATTTAGCAATTAAAATTTATTAATTTACATACAGACATTGGTGAGGCAGCTGAGAAATAAAATGTATTTTTCCTTGTTAATTCCTTAGATCTCAAACCTGCCACATCTATCCCACGCCAAATGCTGGACTTTTCCATAGAGGTTACTAGGTCACCCAGTTCAAACCACATTTGAAAAATAAAATGAATGTGGATTGATAATCAAGTGTTCTGCCTTGCAATAAGAAATATCATAAAATAACTAATAGCAAAATAAGAACAGCACAATGCTTAGACAGGTTTTGATTAACAAAATAATCAAAATGCTATTTAGTACTATAATGGTATTTACTAACATAATATTAATACTAAAATAGTTTCTAAAAGTGTTCTAGGCTACCCTACTCTGGAATTAGGGTTAAGGGTTAGGGATTAGGGGTTAAGGCTAAAATAGGTCATACTTAGGGTTGTAGCCTGAGGGACCCCGAAAATAATATTCAAAAGATTGGTCCATGGACACAAAGGGTTTAAATACTAAAGTTACTGTCCATCTAGTGAAGCCAGGAGARCAGGACAGAGGTAGCCAGCATCAATCAACGAGAGAGGGAGGATAGGTTAACTTAGATTGCTACTGCTGGTAGAGTAGCTAGCTAGCTTACCTAGCTGTACCGACAAACTTGGCTAGCTAGCAGTTCGTTTGTCTGTCCCTCATCTCGAGGATGATGATGAGTCCGGTGAACCACAAAATGAAACAAGGATAGAGAGTGAAAAGTATCTGGCTACACTCATACTGTCCCTGACCATTTAGCAAAAAGCATATTGAATAATAAACTTCAGAGTCTCAACTCTGTAACAGACTCCATTGTTATTAATAAAAATACTATAGAATAATGCAGCGAGTCAGAGGTTCCTCCAATGCAATTGCTTTGGAGCAGTTTAAAATAATGTTTTTGTCACGGCCGTCGAATAAAGAGAACCAAGGTGCAGCGTGGTGAGCGTACATAATCCTTTATTTATTATGACGCCGACAAAAACAATAAACAATCCAAATCCAAATCAACCCTGAAGCTAAAGGGCCTTGTGCCACAAACAAAGTTAACCTCCCACAAAGACAGGTGGGAAAAAGGGCTACCTAAGTATGGTTCTCAATCAGAGACAACGATAGACAGCTGTCCCTGATTGAGAACCCTATGCCAAAACATAGAAATACAAATAATAGAACTAAAGAACATAGAATACCCACCCCAAATCACACCCTGACCAAACCAAATAGAGACATAAAAGGATCTCTAAGGTCAGGGCGTGACAATAACATTCCACCTACGTGGCAACTCGGTAATCTGACTGGGCATGACAGTTTTGATATTTCAATATTATCATCCATAAATAATATAGACCTACATGCATCTTGTGCTTTTTGCAATGATTCATGTACTATAATTATGTATAATAAGTGATACCATGTATGTCTGCATAGCATTTTGTATTAATTTTGGCAAATTAACTCATGCTTATTTCTGGAGAGAAACTCAGAGTTTCGCCCCCAGCGGCTAAGGAGTTGGAGCTGTGGCAGGAGTTGGACCTGTGGCCGAAAGGTGGCTGGTTTGAATCCCTGGCCGGGCGCTGGAGAAAACGGGCAGACTTGATCTGACCAATGGAGGGCTGCTGGGTTCACATCCTCAAAACATGAACCTTTTGTTGATCAGAACTCTAGAGGTTCTTCTTCACTGAACCCAAAATGTATTTAACTTTCAGTGGTTCTATATATTAAGGAAGTGATAGAATCCTTTTTGGTTCTATAAGGAACCTTCTTTTCTAAGAGTGTATAATAAACACGTTTTCTTTTGAGTATTTAGTAATCTACATTATGTTACTTCAAGTTCTACCGTTGGAGCACAACATCACGTTGTTCAAAGATAATCCTAAATTGGGCATGGCTATAAATTGGGCAGTTGAAGGCATCTAGGGCACAACATGTGTTCGGTGAAAATGAATTGTTGTAGCCAATATTGTTGGCAAGGGATTGGCAAGGGACTTGATGCCTACTATGCCAAAGCTATTTAGAGTTGTTAAACGGGTATGAAGAGTGTGTTGATATAACAGTAATATTGTCAAAACTCTGCTTGTAAGAACGATCAGAATTGGTCCAAAGAAATATGCATTCCATTATATTATGCAATAATTCAAATCAAATCAAATTGTACTAGTCACATGTGCCAAATACAACAGGTGTAGACTTTACAGTGAATGCTTACTTACGAGCCCCTAACAAACAATGCAGGTAAATATAAACAATTTGAATACGAATATGAAATAAAAGTAACAAGTAATTAAAGAGCAGCAGTAAAATAACAATAGCGAGACTATATACAGGGGGGTACCGGTACAGAGTCAATGTGTGGTGGCACCGGTAATTTGGGGTAATATGTACATGTAGGTACAGTTATTAAAGTGATTATGCATAGATGATAGCAACAGAGAGTAGCAGTGGTGTAAAAGAGGGGGGCAATGCAAATAGTCTGGGTATCCATTTGATTAGATGTTGAGTCAGGAGTTTTATGGCTTGGGGTAGAAGCTGTTTAGAAGCCTCTTGGACATAGACTTGGCACTCCGGTACCGCTTGCCATGCGATAGCAGAGATAACAGTCTATGACTAAGGTGGCTGGAGTCTTTGACAATTTTTAGGGCCTTCCTCTGACACTGCCTGGTATAGAGGTCCTGGATGGCAGGAAGCTTGGCCCCAGTGATGTACTGGGCCGTTCGCTCTACCCTCTGTAGTGCCTTGCGGTCGGAGTCCGATCAGTTGTCAAACCAAGCAGTGATGCAGCCAGTCAAGATGCTCTCGATGCCAAACCAGGCAGTGATGCAACCAGTCAGGATGCTCTCGATGTGCAGCTGTAGAACCTTTTGAGGATCTGAGACCCATGCCAAATCTTTTCAGTCTCCTGAGGGGAATAGGTTTTGTCGTTCCTCTTCCCGACTGTTTTGGTGTGCTTGGACCATCTTACTTTGTTGGTGATGTGGATGCGAAGGAACTGAAGCTCTCAACCTGCTCCACTACAGCCCTGTCGATGGGAATGGGGGCGTGCTCTGTCTTCTTTTTCCTGTAGTCCACAATGATCTCCTTTGTCTTGATTATGTTGAGGGATAGGTTGTTATTCAGGCACCACACGGCTAGGTATCTGACCTCCTCCCTATAGACTGTCTCGTCGTTGTCGGTGATCAGGCCTACCACTGTTGTGTCATCGGCAAACTTAATGATGGTGTTGGAGTCATGCCTGGCCGTGCAGTCATGAGTGAACAGGGAGTATAGGTGGGGGCTGAGCACACACCTCTGAGGGCCCCTGTGTTGAGGATTAGCGTGGCGGATATGTTGTTACCTACCCTTACCACCTGGGGCGGCCCGTCAGGAAGTTCAGGATCCAGTTGCGGAGGGAGGTGTTTAGTCCCAGGGTCCTTAGCTTATTGATGAGCTTTGAGGGCCCTATGGTGTTGAACACTGAGCTGTAGTCAGTGAATAGTATTCTCACATAGGTGTTCCTTTTGTGCAGGTGGGAAAGGGCAGTGTGGAGTGCAATAGAGATTGCATCATCTGTGGATCTGTTAGGGCGGTGTGCAAATTGGAGTGGATCTTGCGTTTCTGGGATAATGGTGTTGATGTGAGCCACATTTTATGTTCATTCAATCAATTTAGTTATATTTTGCTACTTGTTTACTGTCTGTAATTTGTCTCAATATATTTTATGATGTGCAGCCTAACGTGATTTAGTTAATTTTTATTGGGTAAGCATTAGAATAAGACGCCTCAATATTTGCAGCCATAGGTATATTTCTCCAGGTGCTGATCCGTCATCAGTAATGTGAAATAATTATAATGTTAACAAAATATTTGATGGAGAACTGATCCGAGAGCAGCGCCCTCTTTCTTTCCATCCTATCAGTGTTGATACATGATCCACCAGACGTGATACCTTATCGTGCTGCTGATCCAGTTTCCGCTGGTCTGCCTGAGGTTCTGGAACCCTGACCTGTTCTCCGGACGTGATACCTTGTCCTTGTACCTTGTAAATAAAAAAAAGGAAATAGTAACTCAATAAAATAACAATAATGAGACTATAAGGCGAACCAGTACTGAGTCAATGTGCAGGGGTACCAGGTAGTTGTGGTAATAATGAGGCTATAAGGAGTACCAGTACTGAGTCAATGTGCAGGGGTACCAGGTAGTTGAGGTAATATGTACATGAAGGTAGTGGTAAAACTGACTAGGCAATCTGGATAGAGATTACATCGCCTCATTCAGGGAGTGCACTGACCATGACCCATGAGTTCTTCTTACCTTTGTTCTGTAGAAAAGTCTCCCTCTCTAAACTGTATAGGACGAAACATAGACCGGTCACTCTTCATGGACACACAGCTGGGTACAGGGGAGGCTGGTCTCACCTGCTTGATTGGACTTCAACACAACAGAGACAAACATTACATCTCTCACATACAGGGATTTGTTTAAAATCTGTCACTTGATGGTTTGATTTCAGAGAGACAAAATCATGTTATTTTTGGCAAAATGCTATATATCTGTCTCACTGTCAAATGTGACCGACCAGCTCAATTTGGTAATTAACTAAATTAACTAAATGTATGGTGTTTTTCGTTAATGTCAGTTTAATTGTTTACTATGCTATAAGTGGTTATTTTATAGTTGTAAGTGATACAATTAACTAGAAGATTGTATATTTTGCAATTCTGAGTAATTACTACTTGAGTAAGGAATTAGACATTATTCAGTAGTACTGCAGTTGCTACATAATTCCAATAGATGGCAGCATAAGACCACAAATGACATTTCAGAAGATCAGTATAGTTTTCTCCCTGGATACACCACCACTCCCCCTCACAGGAAAACTCCTGTGTGCTTCTTTCTGTCCCTTTCCACACTGCTAATGCAAGAGGAAGGACTGAAACAATATTTAACAGAATACTTTGAAGTAATATAATGATGATTCATGTTTATTATTACCAGTTTTTATGCTCATGTTTTGAAATTATACTTCATTAATATAACGATTATCAATAAGCCTGAACATTAATTCAGTCACCTCTGTTCGAGGAAAACTTATTTTCCAGGTACATTCATTGTGAAATTCATCAACCAGCATCGACCCGCTCTTCCTTATCTCTCTATTAGTCATCTCAGCCCCGCTAAAAAGCTTGTGTCGTTACTCTGCCTTCTCCGGGGGCATGTTGAGGTAAATTTACTAACGGGGAGGGTTGAATTATGTAATTTATTGGCGGGCTGGAAGACGCACTCTTGTCTTTTACTCGCAATATCAGATATTAAGATAATTTTTTATAATGAATGTATACTGAGGTTGAGGGTCTGACTAGTGATTATTTACCCGGTGTTCAATACCTGCTATAGTCACTATTTGTTTTGCTCTCCCAAAAGCAACACAGCCCTAATACGAGATATATAGCTAACTAAAGTAATGAGTGACCATTTTAGAAAATTATGGGACATATAGTCTGGGGTTCGGCCATGCTATTTATGTCACTTATATCTGCTGCTTGTAGCATATAACTTATGCTTCGTGGTCTTATGCTGCCATCTATTGGAAATGTAGCAATGAAAGATATTCATTCACTTACAGACATTGGTGAGGCAGCTGAGAAATAAATCGATTCAAGTTCATTTTTATTTTTATTTTATTTTTTAAGTGTTTATTTTTATTTTATTTTAAAAGTGTATTTTTCTTGTTAATTCCTTAGATCTCAAACCTGCCCCATCTATCCCACGCCAATTGCTGGACTTTCACACAGAATTAGGTCACAAAGTTCAGACTATATTTGAAAAATTTAACTAATGTGTCTTGTTTATCAAGTGTTTGCCTTGCAATAATAAATATAATAAAATAACATAACAAAAAAGCAAAAATGCTTAGACAGGTTTTGATTAACAAATGAATCAACATGCTATTTAGTACTATAGTTGTATTTACTAACATAATATTATTACCAAAATAGTTTCTAAAAGTGTTCTAGGTTACCCTACCCTAGAATTAGGGTTAGGGAGTTAGAAGTCTGGGCGGTTATTTCAGGCTAAAATAGATTTACTATGGTTAGGGTTTAAAAAACTTCTAGTCAATAGGTGGGCGCTGTTTTCACTTTGGAAAAAATCGTGCCCAAATTAAACAGGCCTCGTACTCTGTTCTAGATCATACAATATGCATATTATTATTACTATTGGATAGAAAACACTCAGTTTCTAAAACTGTTTGAATTATATCTGTGAGTAAAACAGAAACTCATTTGGCAGCAAACTTCCATACAGGAAGTGAAAAATCTGAAAACGAGGCTCTGTTTCAGGGCCTGCCTATTCAACTGACTTTTTTATCGATATGTATGCACTTCATATGCCTTCACTAGATGTCAACAGGCAGTGGAAGGTTGAATGGGGGTGTCTAGCTTTAATCTGAGGCCAAATATAAGAGCTTTTGGAGTGACAGGTCCGGTATTTTTCTATGTCTTCGACAGCGCGCGGCGGACCTCGACATTGTCTTCTGAAAAGCGTTCGGATTATACACGGCGAATATTCCGGCGCTGATTTTATTTGATACATATGATAAAAACATCATAAAGTAGGTTTTTTCAACCGAGTTTTATCAGTTTATTCAACGTTTATTGGGACTTTTGGAATTTCCGTTCTTTGCGCCAAGAGATGATGGGAAGTTCGAGCCACAATGCTAGCCAAGGTTGCTAATTCGACAGAAGAAATGGACATTCTAAAACCAATAGGACTCCTTGTACAACATTCTGATAGAAGCTCAGCAAAAGTAAGACAACATTTATGATGTTATTTCGTATTTCTGTATGTAATATGTTGATGCCTATTCTCTGCGTGTTGGTGAGCGCTGTCTCACAATAACCCAAGCTGTATGTTGTGGTAAAGTCTTTTTTAAAATCTAAACACAGCGGTTGCATTAGAACCAGTGTATCTTTCATTTGCCATACAACAAGTATACGGACATTCTGGGGAATTGTTGCTACGTATTCACAATGTATAACCACGATTTGCAGCTCTTAAATAATGCACATTTTCGAACAACAAACATAAATGTATTGTATAACATGATGTTATAAGACGATTCATCTGATGAAGTTGGTCCAAGGTTAGTGATTTAATTTTATATCTATTGCTGGTTTTTTGCGAAAGCTACCTTTGCGGTTGAATAAAATGCCTTTGTGTGTTTGGCTATTGTGGTAAGCTAATTATAATTCTATAATGTGTTTTGCTGTAAAACCACTTAAAAAATCTAGAAATATTGGCTGGATTCACAAGATGTTTATCTTTCATTTGCTGTACACCATGTATTTTTCCTAAATGTTTTATGCATGAGTATTTTAAGTATTTCACCGTTTGCTCTCTGTAATATTTCTGGCTGCTTTGGTGCTATTTTTGATGGTGGCTGCATTGTAAAACTATGATTTATACCTCAAAATGCACGATTTTCGAACAAAACATAATGTATGTATAACATGTTATAAGACTGTCATTTATGAAGTTGTTCAAGGTTAGTGATTCATTTTTATCTCTATTTTGTCGGTTTTGTGAAAGCTACCTATGCGGTGGAAACATGGTGAAAATATAGCGGGTTTGTGTTTGGCTATTGTGGTTAGCTAATAGACAAATACATATTGTGTTTTCGGCTGTTTAAACATTTTAAAACTCGGAAATGATGGCTGGATTCAAAGATATTATCTTTCATTTACTGTATTGGACTTGTGATTTCATAAAAATATATTATATGATATCCCTGTCCCGTTAGGCTAGGCTATGCTAGTCAGCTTTTTGAGAGAGAGGATCCCGATCCGGGAGGGTGATGAAGTAGAGGTTAACCTTTTCTCAATACAGGGGGTGCTGTTTCCCACTTTGGAAAATATGTTCTCCAAATGGAGACCTCTGCTGGATCGCGGGGACGCATAGCGTCCCAACAGCCTGTTTGAAAATGTATAGAGCGGCCAGATTTCCAAAAAAAATCTATAAAAATCAAACTTTATTAAATTAACACATATTAAAGATACAAATTAAAGCTTACACTCGTTGGTGAATCCAGCCAACATCCTGTCAATTTCAAAAAGGCTTTTCGGCGAAGCATAAGATGCTATTATCTGATGTATACAGAGGCATACACTCTCTTGTTGACAATTTTCAACCATTGCCGGCGCCTACTCAAAACGAGAAATAAAATAATAAAACATGCATTACTTTGGACGGAGATTCTTGTTGGGCACTCCAATTATTTCCCATAAACATCACAAATGGTCCTTTTAGTTCGATTAATTCCGGTCCATATATATCCAAAATTGTCAATTTATTTGGCCGTTGTACCAGGAAAAACAGCGTTCAATTTGCGGCAAAATCACGACAAAATAGCTAAAAAATTACCTCTAAACTTTGCCAAAAAACATTTCAAAGTACGTTTGTTAATACAACTTAAAGTTATTGTAAACGTTAATAATCGATCAAATTGAAAGGACTGGTCAATCTGTTTTCAATACAGGATATCAACAAAAACTCACGGTACTTTTCAAGTCTTGCTTCAAACTCCGAAACATAAACAAACACGTCACTCCACTTCCGGGTCAATATTTTCTCTTGTTAACTAAGGAAAACCTTAACCGTTTTTGCCATACAATGGCGACATTCCAGTGGAAGCAGTTAGGCACACTACGTGTATTACTGATTCGAATTCTGGTTTGCCCATAACAAACCATTGAACATACAGGAGAACTTAAAAGAAAAAAGGTTAGTCCTCAGGGTTTTGACTGCTATATAAAGTTCTTGTTATACTTCAGATATTGAATTCAAAACGTGTTTAGAAACTTCAGAGTGTTTCCTACCAATCTACTAATAATATGCATATCGTATATTCTGGGGATGAAGTAGCACGAAGTTGGGAAATTGCGCACGCTATTTTTCCCTAAGTGAAACTCTGCACCCTATCTTCAAGGAAGTTTTAAACTGCCTCATACTCAATTCTTGCGTGCGTAACAATATGCATTATTATTATTACTTTGGATAGAAAAACAATCTCTAGTTTCTAAAACCGTTTGAATTATTGTTCTGTGGGTGAACCAGAACTCTTTCTACGCGAAAATCACTGACAGGACATGCGAAGGGTCTGAAAACTAGGCTCTTGATCTCGGATCATTTAAAACTCTGTGTGTGCCCCTATGATACGAAAAATGAACTGCCACCCCCTTCCCTGGATGTCAGATAACCAAGAGAAGTGGAATGTTGTCTATGTAGTTCTCAGAGACTTATTGGTAAAAGGGCAAGGAACGACGGTGCGCTCTCTTTTCGACTCCGCCATTACGCAACGCAAGACCCCAGCGATAGCATTTTGAAAAACGCTCAGTCTATCGGGCCTTAGATATTGGTCCGTCTGTAAACATTTAATTGCGGTTACAGGTAGTTTAGAAACATCATAACGAAGTTTAGGTTGAACACCGATTTATATCAGTTTATGCGAGTATATTGCTATTTTCGGAATTTTCGTAGTATTGCGTTTGAGGAATTTGGACATTGTGTGTGCCCACGTAAGCTACTGTTAAGCTTGCTTAGTTCCGAAGTTGAAGTGGAGGTTTTACAACAAAGCAACGATTATTTGCGACAAAAGGGACACCTTGCCCAAGATTCTTGATGGAAGCTCCGTCCAAAAAGTAAAGAGCTATTTATGATTTTTATTCCGTATTTATGTGGAAAAAATGTTAAATGCATTTTTCGGCCATTCTAACTTGCGGCACAGTCTGGCTTTAACGCCACACTGTTTGTCTAATAAAGCGTTTAATTCAAAAATCTAAATCAGCGGTTGCATTTAATAACCAATGCATCTTTCATTAGCTGTCCAACCTGTATTTTTTTTGTCAATCTAAATCGATTAAAATAATCGTAAACTTAGGTGCCCTTCCAAGATGGCGTCCGGCCAGAATGGCATTGCATGTATTTTGACTGAATTACATAGCATAACCACGAGTTGGGATGCTAAATCATGGCACATTTTTCGAACAAACTCTAATATGGCATTGTGTAATATGATGTTACAGGACTGTCCATCTGAAGAATTCTGAGAAGGTTAGTGAAAAATTAATTTATATTTTGGTGGTGATAACGTTATCGCGCTTTTGGCCTGGAATCAATGCTGGGGTGATTTAGCTCATGTGGGTATGTAATATAACGATTATATTGTGTTTTCCCCCCCCGCTTGTTTTTTTTTGGTAAAACACTTAGAAAATCTGAAATATTGTCTGGATTCACAAGATGTTGGGCTTTCATTGCTGTACCGCTGTGTATTTTCAGAAATGTTTTAAGATGAGTAATTTAGGTAATAACACGTGAGCTCTCTGTTAGTTATTCTAGTGCTTGGGTGAGTTTATGTGATAGTGGCTGCAATGGTAAACGTTGATGTATACCTGAAAAATGCCACATTTTTCTAAAAAAAAATATGCCTTCTATACCATAATAATGTTATCAGACTGTCATTCTTATGAAGTTGTTTCTTGCGTTAGTGCTATATATATCTTTATTAGTCGAAATTTCGAATAGCTTACTGATGGAGTTAAAAAACTGGGGCTGGAGTAAAAAAGTGGTGTCTTTTGCTAACGTTGCGTTAGCTAATAAGACTTACATATTGTGTGTACTTCCCTGTTAAAACATTTTTAAAAATCAGAAATGATGGCTGGATTCACCAAGAATGGTTTGGGGCCTTTCATTTGCATGTATGCTGTTCTATTATATTTTTTCAGAAATGCTTTCTTAGATGGAGTATTTTGGTAATTGACCGTCGGTCTCTTGTAATTATTCCAGGCTGCTTCAACCTATTTACAGATTTGCAGCTGCAAATGGTAGAACTTGATTTTATACCTGAAATATGGCCACATGTTTTCTAAAAAAACACATATGCTTAAGCCATAAATCATGTTATCAGACTGCTCATCTTATGAAGTGTTCTTGGTTAGATGGCCTATATATCATCTTTACTTTTAGTCGACAATTGATAAAGCTGCCCATGCAGGAAAAACAATGGTGGAGGAAAAAAGTGGTGTCCTTTTGCTATCGTGGTATAGCTAATAGATTTACATATGGTGCTCTTCCCTGATAAAACATTTAAAAAATCAGAAATTGATCGGGCTGGATTCACAAGATTCGTTATCTTTCATCTGGTTGTCTTGGACTTGTGACTTTAATGATATTTAGTCTAGTATTTACTTGTGACGCCCCTATGCTAGCTATGTAGTCAGTTTTTTACTGTGTGGGGGTGCTCCCGGATCCGGGATGAGTACCAAGTAAAAGTTAATAACTAGTGTATCTCTCATTTGCTGTCCCATGTATTTTTTAGTAAGTTTATGATGAGTTCTTTTGGTCAGATTAGGTTGAGTGTCCAAAATATCTTCCGGAGATTCTGGGATCGATTGCTACATATTCAACAATGTATAACCACGGTTTGCCAGCTCAAAAAGATGCACATTTTCGAACAAAAACAAAGTGTATGTCTATTAACCTGATGTTCTATAGGACTGTCATCTATTGAAGTGGTCAAGGTTTTAGTGATAATTTTATATTGTAACGGCATTTTCTTCCCTGTGATGAAGGAGAGGAACCAAAATTGAGCGCTGCTAGTGTTCAACATGATTTAATGAAAGAAGAGACAATAACGTGAAAACACTATACAAAATACAACAATCAACAAATGTGAAAACCGAGACAGGTCCTATTCTGCCGTGCAGAACCACAAAGACAGAAGACAACCACCCACACATCCCCAACACCCAAAACAAGCCACTCTATATATGATGGGCTCAATCAGGGACCAAACGATTGACAGCTGCCTCTGATTGGAGAACCATATTAGGCTGACCACAGAAAACAGACCAAACTAGACCACACAACATAGAATGCACCACCCAGCTCACGTCCTGGACCAACACTAAAACAAGCAACAACACATAAGAACTAGTGGTGTCAGGACGTTGACATAATCTTTTGCCTGGTTTTTTTCGCCGTATGCGCCCTACCTTTGCTGCTGATAAATGCATTTGTTTGTTTGCTATTGTGGTAAGCTAATATAATGCTATATTGTGTTTTCGCTGTAAAACACTTAAAAAATCGGAAATATTGGCTGGATTCACAAGATGTTTATCTTTTATTTGCTGTACACATGTTATTTTCATAAATGTTTTATGATGAGTATTTAGGTATCACGTTGCTCTCTTAATTATTTCTGGCTCTTCGTGCTATTTGTGACTGTAGCTGCAAATGTTAAAACTAATGATTTATACCTCCAAATATGCAAATTCTTTGAACAAAACCATAATGTATTGTTGTTAACATGTTATAGACTGTCATCTTGATGAAGTTGTTTCTTGGCGTTATGACTAATTATATCTATATTTTGTCGGTTTTTTGAAAGCTTCCTATGCTGGTGGGGATAAATAGCGGTTGTCTGTGTTTGGCTATTGTGGTAGCTAACATAAATATATATTGTCGTTTTTCGCTGTTAAAACTTAAAAAATCGGACACTGTTAGGCTGGATTCACAAGATGTTTATCTTTCATTTGCCTATTGGACTTGTTACATGTGTGGGAAGGCTTAAATATTTTCAAAAAAAATATTTTTGAATTCTCGCGCAATGCGAAGGCCAGGCGAATGTTGTGGGTGTTTCCACTAGCGGGAAACCCCGGTGCGAGAACAGGTTAATGAAAGAAACTGAACACTACAAAAACAAACAAAGTGACAACCGTTGACGCAAATAAACAACATTGGCTGAAACAAACCACTTACACATAGACAATCGCCCACAACCCCAACAGAAAAACAGGCTACCTAAATATGGTTCCCAATCAGAGACCACTGAATGAACAGCATGCCTCTATGAGAACCATATCAGGCCAAAAACTTAGAAAAAACCCCACCATAGAAACAGAACAACATAGGATAATTACCCACCCAACTTCACCATC
Source organism: Salvelinus sp. IW2-2015 (assembly GCF_002910315.2). NCBI lineage: Eukaryota > Metazoa > Chordata > Actinopteri > Salmoniformes > Salmonidae > Salvelinus > Salvelinus sp. IW2-2015. The sequence continues at coordinate 15,010 of NW_019943827.1, forward strand.
CTGACAACTAATAAAGGAACCAACGACACCAAAAACCAAATACACAGACAGAAACCCCAACGAAACCACAGCAACCAAACAAAAAACACAAAAACTAATCCACAAACTAAAACCTGTCCGCACCCACACAACTCACAGCCGTCGACCAACGCAACTAAACAAAGGGACAATAAGTCAGAAACGTTACAGGTGGGTGGACAGGTGATTTGTAACAAAACGGATGGCACTGTGATATGAACTGCATCCAGGTGTTGCTGAAAGTCCAGAGATGTTTGAATCTCATTGTTGTTAGATGACATCGCCGAAGTCGAGAGGATGTAGATAAGTAAGTTTTACGATAATGGTAAGTTTGGACAGGACAGAGCGTGAGGATAGCATTTTGTATACGAAACTAGAAAAGCAGATTCTAGATTTGTGTTTTGGTTAGGAAGATGTTTAATATGAGTCTGGCGAAGAGAGTTTACAGTCTAGCCAGACCACCTACGCAACTATTTATAGTTGTACACATATTCTAGGTCGGGAACGTCCAGCCGGGGGGTTGATTGCAGTCGAGCGGCGCGGAGTGCGTGGCAGCGAACGGTTTGAAAAGCATGCATTTATTTTACTAGGCGTTTAACTTCTTTGAGGGCAGGGGGCAGCATATTTTCACTTTTTGCGATTAAGAGCATGCCAAAATTCAACTGCCTGCTACCTTCATCCCCAGAATATAAGATATGATATTATAGATAGATTTGGATGAGAAAACACTTCTTGAAGTTTCTAAAAACTGTATTGACATCATGAATAAACAGAACTTATGTAAGCATGAGAGACAAAACCCACGAGGACCACAACTTTTCAGAATTGTTATTATTTTGATGTCCACAATATACTTTTCAATTTAATCCTATTTCTCTCGAAAACAACCAGAATTTCTAACGGACTCTGCTTGCAGTCCTTACGGTTATTTCCTTTGTAGTATATGGCAAGAAGTAGGGCTATCTTAAAATGCAGCGTCACTATGAAACCAGTAACCATTTCTGTTGAGAGAGCCCGCCCACGTTCTCGAAAACCAAGGTTGCGTCAGGTTTTTTTCTTTTTGTATTGGGAACACCGATTCAATCCCGCTATTCAAATAAAAATCGTTATTAACGGTATTAAACATAACCCTAACTTGTATTACAAAAGTAGTTTCGAAAATGTTCTGCGTTAAAGTTTACATTGTAACTTTTGATATATTTTGTAGTGACGTTGCGAAAGTTGGAAACTGCAGGACTGTTTAAATCTGGACTGAAACCAGGCCTCCAATAAACATTGGACATTTTGGATTAATATATCGACGGAAATAATCGAACCAAAAGGACCATTTGTGAGTGTTTATGGACATATTGGAGTGCCCAACAAACGAATTGTCGTCAAAGGTAAGGCCATTGATTTATATTTTATTTTTCTGCGTTTTTATGTGTCGTGCCGCCAGCTCGTTGAAATAATTGCTACTATCATTTGTATACTGTTGTGCTATCATCAGGATAATAGCATCTTATGCTTTACGCGGAAAGCCTTTTGAAATTTGAACATGAGTTGGACTGGATTCACAACGAGTGTAGCTTTAATTTGGTATCTTACAGTACTGTCCGTGATTTAATGAAAGTTTAGATTTTTATATCATTTTATTTTTGAAAAAATTGGAACAGCGCCGTAATTTTCCCTGGCTATCTGGCTAAGTGGGACGTACCATCGTAGAAGAGGTTAAGAAGCAGTTGAGAGGCCACGGACAGGCAGGTGTTAGAGTATGCATTGAAGCTCCCGTTCGGAATATAAGTTTCAGCCCAACAGCTGTCCAAGGAAGGGCCAAAGAAAGTATACACGAATGGTTTGTCAGTACCACCAACACCACCCAAACCGCAACTCTGCGTAAGGTATCAGGGAATCGACGCCGCAGCAAGGAGCGAGATCATCTTGATGAATAATACAGAGCAAAAGAGTCAGGCCACCACGGAGAATTCGTAACCCTGTGGTACCCCCATAGAGACTGCCAGAGGCCAACAAACAAACAGCCCCACAAAACACCCGGACAACAGGCTCTCCGATTTGACACACTGAATTCATATCAAGCGCAAACCAGTAGTGGTGATGAACCAGGCGAAAAAACACAGGCAGTCATTAGAAGAACCCACCAAGGCTATTCGACGGTCTGCGATAAAGAAATAACGTATTGCACAGAGTCGAAAGCCCTTGGCAGGTCGTGATGAAAGACGGCCTGCATAGTACCCTGCCCTCCTCTTATACGATTGGCAGGTTATGAATATCCGTTAGAATCACACTTGAAGAGCGTCGAATGGCTGGCAGGTTCACCCCGTGACGCTCGGGAAAGCCGCGGATTGCACAAGCCAGAGAAAGGTACGGTGGCGAGATTCCAAAACCCAAATGGTCAGTGATCTGTTATACAGTTGGCTATCGAAGATTTTAGATAGGCAGGGAGATGGATATAGGTCTGGAACAGTTTGGGTCTAAAGGGTGCACCCCTTGAAGAGGGGCCGAAAATGACCGCCAGGCCAGAGCCTTTCCAATCCTATTAGTGATCCTCGGACAACACCAAGATACAACATAGAGTTGAACAGGATGAATAGGGTTTGCAACAATGGCCGAGCGAAAATAGTTTCGTAGATAACCAGAGAGGGTCCAGATTGTCTAGCCCAAGCTATTTGTACGGGTCCAGTCTTTTCAGCTCATTCAGAACAGTCTGCCTGTCTTTCATTTAGGGGTGAAGGAGAAAAGCTGGGGAGGCTTGGCGATGTTAGTTGCAGGGGAGAGCCGGAAGCTGTTGGCGCGCGGGGTATGGAGTAGCCACGAGGAAAGGCAGGCCAAGCAGTGAGAAAAAAGCTTATGTGAAATTTCCCCAGTCGATTATCATGGATTTATCGCATAGTGGACCATGGACAGCTGGGAGGAGTGGCTCTTGGCTGTCTCCATGGATCTTTACAGCTGTCCAAAAAGCCTAGCCTTTGCTTTCCTGACTGACCTGCTTGTATTGGTTCCTACTTCCCGGAACAAGTGCATATCGTTGGGACCTATTGCGATGGCTATTAGCAGTCCGGCCACAGATGTTTTTGTGCTGTCAAGGGCAGTCAGTCCTGGAGTAGGAAGGGCGTAATTTTTCGTATTCTTTAGTTCTGAATTTTTTTGAACGGGGGCATGCTTTATCTAAGCATGCGTGAGGAAATTACCTTTCAGAAATGACCAGCATCCTCGACCTGACAGGATGACGTCGATATCCTTCCAGGAATACCCGAGCCAAGGTTGATTAGGAAAGCCTGCTCAGCAAAAGTGTTTTAGGGAGCTGCGTATTGACAGTTTGATGAGGCGGTGTGGCTCTTGGACCGCCGGACCCCATAGCGGAATACAGGCCAAGAGCAGGTAATCAGGGTTAGGTTAGGGTTAGGGTTAGGGCTAAAGTAGGCTTCATACTTAGGGTTTTTAAGGGCTAATAATAGTTATACCACGCTTAGGATTAAGGCAAAAATAAGGTCCGTACGTAAGGTTAGAAAGTTTCTGCCAAAACAAAACTATAGCACTTGCTGACATCTGCTTGATGTAAAAAGGCTTTATAAATACATGGTGGATTGATTATATAGGTTTAGGAGTTTTTAAAGGCAAAAAACAAACAGTTGTTGGTAGCTCTCCTTGCTCTCCCTGTGGCATTCTATAGGGAAACAATACTAAAAACTCACTTGGCGACACCTGCTAGGCTCAGAATCTGACGGTTAGCAACAGGCCGTCCAGATCTACAAATCAATAGAAGCTAGACCAACTGTTTCCTTTGGTTTGCAACTCAGTAAAGCCTGATCAGCATGTGCTGCGTTCAATCAAAAACTACAAACAAAGGATTTTGATAGACCTCAAATAACCAGAAGCCATTTAAAGAAACCAAACTAGTCATCAAAAAAAGTTGTCATCCTGCCAGAAGAAATGGCAATCGGTGGATTGATGTGTGGTAGCTAGGATAAACTGGGATGCTTTGCTGTAGAGTAGCAGCTAGCTTACCTAGCTGTACCGACTAGGCTAGGATAAACTAGGATGCATGCTATAAAATAAGTAGCTAGCTATCCTTAAACCATAGCTGATAAACACGCACTAGACCCCCTAGGAAATAAACTAGGATGCTGCTGGTAGAGTAGCTAGCTAGAACCCTTAACCTAGCATTACCACTAACTAGAGATAAATAGGATGCTTGCTGGATATAGAGCTAGACTAGCTAGCTTACCTAGCTGTTACCGACTAGCTAGATAAACCAGGATGCTGCTTGGGTTAGGTAGCTAGCTAGAACAAATTAACCTAGCAATGTACCCGACTAGCTAGGGATAAACTAGGAATGCTGCTGGTAGAGTAGCTTAGCTATGCCTTACCTAGCGTGTACCGACTGGCTACAGGATAAACTAGGATGTGCTGTAGAGTAGCAAAGCTACCTTACCTGGCATGTACCGACAGCAGGAAAACCAATGCGCGTAGCCGTAGCTAGGCTAGCTTAACCGTAGCTGATACCGACTAGCCTTAGCTGGCTAAGCAGGTTGCTTGTCTGTCCCTCCTCTCGATAATGATGATTGCATGATAAATCCGGTGAAACCACAAAATTGAAACAAGGATAGAGCAGTGAAACGGATCTGCTACACTCATACTGTCCGCTGACCGTTAAAGAAAAAAGCTAATTGAACAATAAACTTCGGTGTTTCAACACTGTAGTGAACTTCATCAATATTCCCCAGATACTTTCCTCAGCCCACTTTGCGTGTAACTGCGACAATATCCTTTGGCGCTTACACCGTACGTGACGCGGAATGTTCTGTACGGCGGGAACGGCGTGCAGTTCCAAGAACACGGACATTGAGCAGTGAAACACAATCAACTAAAACCCAAGAGTATCTTACCCCAGAGTGTTACCATTAGTACATACATCCATTATATCGATTATGCTAAAACAAACATTCTACGTTCCTCCTCTTAAACAATATGGTGCCAGAGGATCTGGCATGGGCCCGTACTTCCACAAAACAAGCGTCTCAGCAGATATAAATTGGTCGTCATAAGTGCTGAGCATAAAGACCTATTTACCAAAATCCCATGGAAGTATAAAATTAAAGCTATGCATGACCCTTCTCTTAGTCCCACCTAGGCGGCAGATATTTAGGACACCTCGTAGCTGTCCTAAGTAGTTTAAAAGAGTTAAACAGCAGTTCTGTCTTGATCAATACTAAATAGAATAATGCGCAGCGAGTCAGCTGGTTCCTGCCCTACATGTAATTGCTTGTAATAGTTAAAATCTAGTGTTTTTGATATTTCATATATTGGGTCAATCCATAAATATTATAGACGCTACATGAAACCAGGTGTCTGTTGCTTTTTGGTAAATGAGTTTTATGCATACTATCTAGTGTATAAAAATTAAAGATGTAAAATTAAAATTACTACATAGTTTTGAATGGAATTGCGCTATCTTGTGTAAGTCATTTGTTTGTAAACAGCTACGCACTTCAAACAAAGTCAACAACGCAGCCACTGCTAGCTAGCCTATTTTCCACCAGCCAGCAGTACTATATCATTTTAGTCAATAAAGATTTTTTGCAACGTAAGCTGTAACGTTCTGAAGCATTCGAGACCGTGTAGTCCCACTTGTCATCCAATCTCCCTTTGCATTAGCGTAGCCTCTTCTGTAGTGCCTGTCAACTATGTGCTCGGGTCATAATCACCATCCGTTACTCTCCTCTCATGCACAGACCTACAACACGCCTCTCACACCCCGCGTGCACCGCTTGCCTAACTCCCTAACCGTGGGTCAGGTCCAGCAAGCGCACGCACCCACGTGGAGTTCCAGGTCTCGCCGCAGCCTCTGAACTGCCGAATCTGCGGCCAAAAGGCAAGAGGTTCATCTCAGCCTGATGCTTCCCTCCAGGTCCCTCGGACTTCTTTGGCACTGACGCGAAACAGTGAAAATTACCACTGATAACACTGCTATCCTTACTGACCTTCTCCTCGTCTGGCCCCACGTGGTTTCTCGACCACAGCCGAGAGCTTCTGGGTCAGCGGTTGGTGGCAACTGGGATCGCTCATCTCTCCCAAGTTGGACATTCTCTCTTTCTCCACCTGACCCATCTTCTATCGCCCCTTTGAATTCCATGCTGTCACAGCTTACCAGCCTTTTCAAGCTCTAACGCATTCCTTATCATTTTTTTATCGCCCTCCAGGTATCCCTCTGGAGAGTTCCCATCTGAGCTTGACGCCCTGGATAGTTCCTTTCCGAGGATGGCGCTCACCTCTTCACAATTCTGGGTGGACTTTAACCTCCCCACGGTTCCTACCTTGACTTCAATTCCTCTCTGCCTCCTTCTTTCCACTCCTCTCCTCTTTTGACCTCAACCCTCTCACCTTCCCCCCTACTCACAAGGCAGGCAATACGCTTGACCTCATCTTTACTAGATGCTGTTCTTCCACTAATCCTCATTGCACTCCCCTCCAAGTCTTCCGACCACTACCTTGTATCCCTTTTCCCTCTCGCTTCTCATCCAACACTTCCCACACTGGCCCCTTTACTCGGATGGTATCCGCCGTCCCAACCTTCGCTCTTCTCTCCCCCGCTACTCTCTCCTCTCTCCCATCCTATTCATCTTCTTCCCTCTGCTCAACCTTCTCAACCTATTTCCTGATTCTGGCCTCCTCAAGAACCCTCCTCTCCTCCCTTTCTGCATCCTTTTGACTCTCATGTCCCCTATATCCTCCAGGCCGGCTCGGTCCTCCCTCAACGCTCCGCTGGCTCGAACGACTCATTGCGAGCTCACAGAACAGGGGCTACCGGGGCAGACAGGCGGAAATGCGAGCGAAAACTCGCCTCCCTGCGTACCTGCGGCATTCCTTTCACTCGCCTCCTCTCTACATTTCTCCTCTTCTTCTCTAGCTGCTAAAGCCAATTTCTAGCCACTCTAAATTCCAAAGCATCTGCCTCTAAACCCTAGGAAGCTCTTTGCCACCTTCTCCTCCCCTCCCTTGAATCCGTCCTCCCCCTCCTCCCCCTCCCTCCCTCTCTGCTGATGACTACATGTCAACCATTTTGAAAAGCAAGGTCGACGACATCCGATGCCTCGTTGCTAAGTGCAAACGGGACGACCGCTGGTTCTGCTCACACTGCCCGTACCTTGTGCTTTTGACCTCTTATCTGCCCTCTCTCTCCAGATGAAATTTCGTCGCGTCTTGTGACGGCCGCCGCCCAACAAACCTGGCCCCGCTGTGACCTATCCCCTCCTCTCTTCTCCAGACCATTCCGGGAGACCTTCCCCTTACCTACCTCGCTCACTCAACTCATCCTTGGACCGCTGGGCTACGGTCCCTTCCGTCTCAAAGAGAGCGAGAGTTCCACACCCTTCTGAAAAAAAACCTACACTCCGATTTCCCTCATGTCAACAAACTTACAGACCAGTATCCCTTCTTTCTTCCTCTCCAAAAAACTCTTGAACGTTGCCGAGTCCTTGCCACGCATCCCTGCTTATCTCTCTCAAGACCTAGACCGTTCTTGATCCAAATCAGTGTTCAGGTTTCAAAGATAGTCATTCAACTGAGACTGCTCTTCTCTGTGTCACGGGAGCGCCTCCGCACGCTAAAAGCTAAACTCCTCTCTTCCGTCTGCCTCTTCATCCTTCTAGACCTATCGGCTGCCTTGAATACTGCTGAACCATCAGATCCTCCTCTCCACCCTCTCCGAGCTGGCATCTCCGACGCGGCCCATGCTTGGATTGCGTACCTACCTGAAGGTTCGCTTCCGCTACCAAGGTGGCGTGGCGAGAATCTGTCTCCGCACCACGTGGCTCTCACCACTGGTATGTCCCCCAGGCTCTGTTCTAGGCCCTCTCCTATCTCCCTATTACACCAAGTCACTTGGCTCTGTCATATCCTCACATGGTCTCTCCTATCATTGCTATGCAGCACGACACACAATTTAATCTTCTCCTTTCCCCCCATCCTGCCATACCCCAGGTGGTGGAATGCGCATCTCTGCATGTCTGGCAACATATCAGTGTGGATGACGGCTCGACCGCACCATCCAAGCTGAACCTCGGCCACAAGACGGAGCTGCTCTTCCTCCCGGGGAGACTGCCCGTTCCCATTGATCTCGCCTTCACCGTGACAACTCCATTGATGCTCCTCCTCCCCAGAAGTGCATAAAGAAACTTGCGCTGATCCTGTGACAACACGCCTGTCGTTCTCAACTTAACATCAAGGCAGGTTGACCCAGTTCTGTCAGTTCATGCTCTTTACAACATTCGGCAAGTCCACAGACCCTGCCTCACGCAGGAAGCGGCGCAGCGTCCTAATCCAGGCACTTGTCATCTCCCGTCTGGATTACTGCAACTCGCTGTTTGGCTGGCTCCCTGCCCTGTGCCATTAAACCCCTTACAAACTCATCCAGAACGCCGCCAAGCCCGTCTTGGTGTTCAACTGTTCCAAGGTTCTCTCACGTCACCCGCGCCTCCGCTCTCTCCCACTGGCTTCCCAGTTGAAGCTCGGCAATCCGTGTACAAGACCATGGTGACTTAGACCTACGAGGCTGTGAGCGCGGGAACGGCACCTCCGTACCCTCTTTCAGCTGCTGACATCAGGCCTACACCCCAAACACCAGGGCACTGCGTCGGCATCCACCGTCTGGCCTCTCGCCTCCCTACCTCTCGAGGCTGAAGTACCAGTTCCCGCTCAGCCCAGTCAAAACCCTTGTTCGGCTGCTCCTGCACCCCAATCGCGTGCGAAACAAACTCCTTCCACGACGCCAGGTCAGCGGACGGCCTCCAATCACCACCTCTCCGGAGAGGACACCTGAAACCCCACCTCTTTAAGGCAATACCATAAGGATAGGATAACAGTAAATCGCTTCTAACCCCCCCCCCCACCCCCCTCCTCACAAATAGAGTTAGATGCACTATTGTAACCAGTGCCTTGTTCCAACTGATGATATAAGGTTGATATGGCACCAAATTGTGTAATCGCTCTGCTCCCAAGAGCGTCTGCTAACCATGACTTACAATGTAAATTAAAGTATAACAAGTGATACCATTGTATGGCCTGCAAAGCACTTTGGCAGATTTAACAAACTCAAGAGCCTTACTTTGCTGACAGATTAACAAAACAGGTTTTCACAAGTGGCACCAGGAGTTTGAC